>NC_141041.1:35045000-35342500 GCF_052040795.2 Danio rerio
ATGAACCATTAACCTATAATCAATAAAATCATATAATGATAATTACATAAATGACTAATGATCAAGTGATTAAGTAAAATAAATAAATAAAGAATAAATGAATTTAAACATATGAAAACTAAACACAACACAAATGAATGGTTGCTTTCTTGAAACAACACACACACATTTGCTACAAGCATTCTCATATCCCTAGATTCTTCACTTAACAGTAACAATTCATTCATTCATTCATTCACTCATTCATTCATTCATTCATTTTATTTTCGGCTTAGTCCTTTTAATAAGCTGGGGTCACCACAGCGGAATGAACCGCCAATTTATCCAGCATATGTTTTACGCAGCAGATGCCCTTCCAGCCGCAACCCATCTCTGGGAATCATCCTCACACTCTTATTTATATACATACTCTACAGACAATTTTTGCCTTACCCAATTCACCTGTACTCCACACAAAGTAAGCTAACTGACCTAGCCGAGGCTCGAACCAGCATCCTTCTTGCTGTGAGGCGACAGCACTACCTACTGCGCCACCGTGTCGCCCAACACTTAATTGTATATTTTTTAAATTGTTTTTGCGTTAACTATCTTTTTAAAGCAGTGTATTAAAGAAAGCTGAGGTCCTCATTGCATTGCAATAGCATTCATCATACTTATTTATATAAGAAACAAACATAGACTTTTCTGAATTACCAGAAGCAACACGTATAAAATGTTACATCTGTTGCAAACATTTCATCAGCTGAACCCATTTCATCCCTTTGCAGATGATCATTTATTGTATTTTAGTGTTGAATTACATCGCTTTGGGTTCAAAGAGTGGATTTTGCCAAAAGGAACACTTTCATGAGATGAAAGAGATCTGATTGACTTCATATTGGTTTGATTGGTTTTTCCTTGCAGTGAAGAAGTGAGAAATTGCATGCTATGAATGCGTCCCGCTCTTTTCCTCGTCTCAAGTGTTAAAAAAGTAAAAGATCCAAGTGAATGGAGCATTTAGCCTGGCACGTCTGGCTTATGCGAGGTATTTAATAAGCTTGAATTATTCATCTTGATTGCTTTGGTTAATTTCAAAACACTGACATGTGCAGATGTTGATAGATGCAATGTCATCTGTCATTAATTTTTTATTTTTTTTGTCAACATTCATATACAGTTGAAGTCAGAATTATTAAACCCCCTGAATCATTAGCCCCGTTTATTTATTCTTTACCCAATTTCTGTATTGTTATGGAAAGAAAGTTTTCATGGAGAGAACATTTTTCAGCACATTTCTAATCATAATAGTTTTAATAACTAATTTCTAATAACTGATTTATTTTATGTTAATATTTGACTAGATATTTTTCAAGACAGTTCTATACAGCTTAAAGTGACATTTAAAGGCTTAACTAGATTAATTAGGTTAACTAGGCAGGTTAGGTTAATTAGGCAAGTTATTGTATAACGATGAATTGTTCTGTAGACTATTAAAAATAAGTCTAGCTGAAAGGGCCTAATAATTTTGACCTTAAAATGGTTAAAAAAAAAAACTGCTTTTATTTTAGCCGAATAAGACTTTCTCCAGAAGAAAAATATTATCAGACACAGAAAATTTCCTTGCTTTGTTAAACATAAAAAAAATAATAAAAAAATAATAATAATAATAATAATAATAATTTAATAATTCTGATTTTAAATGTACATCAAATTTAAGTGTTTAATTGATCAAATAAAACAAAATAAAATAACATTTATGAAAAATAAAATAAAATCATTGTAAAAAATTATATTTTTAAATAAATAAATAAATAAATAAATAAATAAATAAATAAATAAATAAATAAAATTCTTTATGATTTGGTTGAGTTCAAAAACAAATTAAGCACATTAATAACAAGAAATATTTGCTCTTCTCTGATGTCCACTTATAATATTACAATATAATAAGCAAAACATCATAATTTTTCTAGTAAAAACGTCCTAATTTAGAAGTAAAGTATATTTTCTGTCTTGTTTTGACCCTTTAAACACTGAAACACAACTGTGAACCCATCAAATACACATTTAAAACTGAATGAAGTTTTATTTATAGCAACACAAAGTAACTAGATTTAAAATAAATGATTTTTTTTATTAATAAATCTTTTTTTAAAGGAGTCCATAACAATATGATAGTGATATGATAATAATTAATAAGCACCTAAACATTAAATTTGAATGTTTCTGGAGGAACATGAGACACTGAAAGTCCACAGTAAGTTTAGTGCATGTGTTTGAACTATGGGAGAAACCAGAGCACCTGGAGGAAACCCATCCAAACACAGCGAGAACATGTAAACTCCACACAGAAATGCCAACTGGCCCAGCCGGGGCTCAAACCAGCGACCTTCTTGCTGTGAGTCAACAGTGCTACTCACTGCACCAATGTGTCACCTTATTTATTTATTCTACAGAAACATTTTGCTTCAATCCATATTGGTTGCCATTTAGACTTTCAAAAACAACATGTTCACAAACTTTTTTCTTGGTTTGTATCAGACACAAAGCTTGACACTCACCTTTGGGGATGGTCAATAGCTCGTACACAAATAGGCTATTACAACAACAACAACAACAACAAGTTCAATAATAACAACGGACATTTAAAACTTTCTTCTAAAACCTCAGCAGAAGCTTCCAATTTAAATCTGACCTGTCCAATTTAAACTGGAGGGTTGGTAAAGGTTACTAGAAGACAGCTAGGGCTGGGAAGGGTCAATAGAAGACAGTAAGGGCTAGTGAGGGTCACTAGAAGACACTGAGGATTGGTGAGGGTCACTAGAAAACACCACAGGCTGGTGAGGGTCACAAGAAGACACTAAGGGCAGGAGAGGGTCACTTGAACATCATGAGGGTTGGTACAGGTTATTAGAAGACATTTAGAGCTGGCAATGATCACAAAAAAAAAACCCTACAGGCTGGTGAGGGTCACTTGAAGACACTGAGGGTTGCAAAGGGTCACTGAAGACATTAGGGCTGGTGAGGGTCACTAGAAGACACTAAGGGTTGGTGAAGGTCACTAGAAGAGACTGAGGGTTGACAAAGGTCACTAGTAGACACTAAGGGCTGGTGAGGGTCCCTACAAGACATTGAGGCTTGGTGAAGGTGACTAGAAGACACTAACGGTTAGGGAAAGTCAGTTAAAGACACAGAGGGTTGGTAAAGGTTACTAAAAGACACTAAGGGCTGCCGAGGGTCAGTAGAAGACACTAAAGGCTAGTCAGGGTCACTAGAAGACACTAAGGGCTAATCAGCATCACTAGAAGACACTAAGGGCTGGTCAGGGTCACTAGAAGACACTAAGGGCTGGTCAGCATCACTAGAAGACACTAAGCGCTGGTGAGGGTCACTAGAAGACACTAAGGGCTAGTGAAGGTTGCTAGAAGACAATGATGGTTGGTCAAGGTTACTAGAAGACACAGAGGGCTTGTGAAGGTCACTAGAAGACACTAAGGGCTAGTGAAGGTTGCTAGAAGACATTGATGGTTGGTCAAGGTCACTAGAAGACACTAAGGGCTGGTGAAGGCCAGTAGAAGACAACAAGGGCAGAAAAGGGTTTCTTGAACACCACAATAGTTGGTGAATATCACTAAAAGATACTGAGGGTTGATAAAGGTTACTAAAATACACTTAGGGATGGTGAGGGTCACTACAAGACACTAAGAGTTTGCGAAGGTCACTAGAAAAAACACAATAAGGACAGGAGAGGGTTGCTTGAATGCCATGAGGGTTGGTAAAGGTTATTAGAAGACACTTAGGGCTAGCGAGGGTCACTTGAAGACACTGAGGGTTGCAGAGGGTCATTGAAGACAATGAAAAGTCACTTAAAGTCACTTAAAGACACAGGGGGTTAGTAAAGCTTACTAGAAGACATTTAGGGCTGGCGATGGTCACTAGAAAACACCAAGGGTTGGTGAAGGTCACTGGAAAACACCAAGAGCAGGAGAGGGTCACTTGAACACCATGAGGGTTGGTGAAGGTCACTAGCAGATACTAAGGTTTGGTAAAGGTTACTAGAAGACACTTAGGGCTGGCAAGGGGCACTAGAAGACATTAAGGGTAGTTGAAGTTCACTAGGGAAAACACTAAGGGCAGGAGAGGGTTGTTTAATGAAGGTCACTAGAAAACACCAAGGGCAAGAGAGGGTCACTTGAACACCATGAGGGTTGGTGAAGGTCACTAAAAGATACTAAGGGTTGGTAAATGCTACTAGAAGACACTAAGGGCTGGTGAGGGTCCCTACAAGACATTGAGGCTTGGTGAAGGTGACTAGAAGATACTAACGGTTAGGGAAAGTCAGTTAAAGACACAGAGGGTTGGTAAAGGTTACTAAAAGACACTAAGGGCTGCCGAGGGTCAGTAGAAGACACTAAAGGCTAGTCAGGGTCACTAGAAGACACTAAGGGCTAATCAGCATCACTAGAAGACACTAAGGGCTGGTCAGGGTCACTAGAAGACACTAAGGGCTGGTCAGCATCACTAGAAGACACTAAGCGCTGGTGAGGGTCACTAGAAGACACTAAGGGCTAGTGAAGGTTGCTAGAAGACATTGATGGTTGGTCAAGGTTACTAGAAGACACAGAGGGCTTGTGAAGGTCACTAGAAGACACTAAGGGCTGGTGAAGGCCAGTAGAAGACAACAAGGGCTGGTGAGAGTCACTACAAGACTGAGGGTTGGTGAAGATCACTAGAAGACACTAAGGGCAGAAAAGGGTTTCTTGAACACCATAAAAGTTGGTGAATATCACTAAAAGATACTGAGGGTTGATAAAGGTTACTAAAATACACTTAGGGATGGTGAGGGTCACTACAAGACACTAAGAGTTTGTGAAGGTCACTAGAAAAAACACAATAAGGACAGGAGAGGGTTGCTTGAATGCCATGAGGGTTGGTAAAGGTTATTAGAAGACACTTAGGGCTAGCGAGGGTCACTTGAAGACACTGAGGGTTGCAGAGGGTCATTGAAGACAATGAAAAGTCACTTAAAGTCACTTAAAGACACAGGGGGTTAGTAAAGCTTACTAGAAGACATTTAGGGCTGGCGATGGTCACTAGAAAACACCAAGGGTTGGTGAAGGTCACTGGAAAACACCAAGAGCAGGAGAGGGTCACTTGAACACCATGAGGGTTGGTGAAGGTCACTAGCAGATACTAAGGTTTGGTAAAGGTTACTAGAAGACACTTAGGGCTGGCAAGGGGCACTAGAAGACATTAAGGGTAGTTGAAGTTCACTAGGGAAAACACTAAGGGCAGGAGAGGGTTGTTTAATGAAGGTCACTAGAAAACACCAAGGGCAAGAGAGGGTCACTTGAACACCATGAGGGTTGGTGAAGGTCACTAAAAGATACTAAGGGTTGGTAAAGGCTACTAGAAGACACTTAGGGCTGGCGAGGGTCACTAGAAGACACTAAGGGTTGGTGAAGGTCACTAGAAAAAGCACTAAAGGCAGGAGAGGGTCACTTGAACACCATGAGGGTTGGTAAAGGTTATTAGAAGACACTTAGGGCTGGCGAGGGTCACTTAAAGAAACTACGGCTGGTAAGCGCCACTTGAAGACACTGAGGGTTGCAGAGGGTCACTGAGGACAATGGGGCTTGCAAGGATCACTAGAAGACACTAAATGTTGGTGAAGGTCACTAGAAGACACTGAGGGTTGGTGGACGTCACTTAAAGACAGGGGGTTGATAAAAGTCACTTGAAGACACTAAGGGCTGGTGAGGTTCACTGAAACACACTAAGGGTTTTAGAGGATCACTGAGGACAATGGGGCTTGCAAGGGTCAGTAAAAGACATAAGGGCTGGTGAAGGTCACTAGAAGACAATGAGGGTTGGTGAAAGTCACTTAAAAACACAGAGGGCTGATAAAGGTTACTAGAAGACACTAAAGGCTGTTGAGCAACACCAGAAGACACTAGAAGACACAGGGCTGGTGAGAGTCACTAGGAGACAATTAGGCTTGGTGAGGGTCACTAGAAGGCACTGAGGGTTTATGAGCATCACTTAGGCTTGGTACGGCTTACCAGAAGATAATGACAATCACTGGAAGTTTCTGGACATGGTAAGAGATGACAGCAGATTTAATGATGAAAAGACAAGGCCGATGCTGCTTCTGACTTTGAATTTGATTGAATTATAAATGTACATACTGTATAGCCAACTCATAAAATTACGTTAATAAGAGTTTCTGTTTTCCTCATATAGGGAAAAGCTGAATATTGCTTGAATATAACAACAGCCCATACAACTGAACAAAACCTATGTTGGCGTGGGTTTCCCCCACAGTCCAAAAACATGCACTATGGGTGAATTGGAATATGAGTTCATGTGAATGTCATAGTCTATGGGTGTTTCACAGTAATGGGTTGCAGCTGGAAAGGCATCCGCTGCGTAAAACATATGCTGAAATAGTTGGCGGTTCATTCCACTGTGGTGACCCCTGATAAATAAGAGACTAAGCCCGAAGGAAATGAATTATGACTTTACATAAAATTGTACCAGTTATTTTGCAAGATACTAGTATCCAGGTTAAAGTTAAATCAAAGGTTAATTAGATTAGGCAACTACTTTAGGCAAGCTAGGTTAAATAGGCAAATCATTGGACAACAATGGACCCTTTTCACTTTTCTACATTTCTCAGTAGCAGAAGACATCACAGTTGGGTAAACTTAGAGAACAGTGAATGGGAGAGTACACAAATAATTTTTTACAATTCTGTTTCTTTCATTCGTTCGTTTGTTCATTAATTTTTTTCCTCCACCCGGAGGAAACCCACGTGAACATTCACACTTCACACAGAAATGCCAACTGTCCCAGCCGAGGCTCGAACCAGCGACCTTCTTGCTGTGAGGCGAGAGAGCTACAATTCTTTTTGGTGAAGTAATAATAAAAAAAATCTTGATGATGGTGTTTTCAAGACTTTCAGGAAAAGAAAAAAAAGGTCTTAGACTGAGAACCGCAGCCAGAAGAGAGTTAATATTGACCTTAAAAATCGATATAGGTTTTTAAACTGTATGATATAAATTGACTGCCAACATTCAACATTTATTAATACTTAGTTTATTCATGTGTTAGTGGGGTTGTGTGTATAAAGATTAGAATGATTTTTGAATTATATAGATTCGGAAAATTCTGTGATAAACTCCTGGGATTCAATTTTAAACAAACTACATTCAATGTAAAATTAAATCATAATACAATTTCACATTTGTTTTGTTTTTATGGCATTTTAATTAAACAAATACAGTCTTGGTGAGCAGAAAAGGCTTCTTTGAGTAAATGAATGCATCTTACTGATCCCAGATTTTTGATAAGTAATGTAGAGTTGAAAAGTATTGCAAAGCACAGCTTAAGTGAAGGATTGTTGTGAACAGGTTCAGTGCAATTCTGTTGCTTTGACTATCCAACACCCCATATTTGAAAGATTATGCCAATATATGCAAATAACACATTAATCATTCCAGTCCACAGATTCATTTATCTATTTTCTTTTCGACTTAAAGGGATTATTATCAGGCGTCACCACAGCCGTATGAACCACCAACTTATCCAGCATATGTTTTACGCAGAATATGTCCTTGCAGCTGCAACCCATCACTGGGAAACACCCATACACTCATTCACACACAGACATCACAGACATTTTAGGTTACCTAATTTTCCTGTACCTCATGTCTTTGGACTTGTGGGGGACAGCGGAGCACCAGGAGGCAACCCATGCGAACATGCAAACTCCACACAGAAATAACAACTGACCCAGCCGAGGCTCGAACCAGCAACCTTCTTGCTGTGAGGCAACATCATTACCCACTGCACCACCGTGCCACCCCAGTCTACAGATTTCACGATTTAAATAATATATAGGCACACTTTTTTCAAAATATACCGAAATGTTATTTCACATATACAAATTATTCAACTAAAACTAAAAATTCTGTAATAATTTGTCCACCCTTGTTCCAAATCTGTTCCAAATCTGAGCACAAAAGAAAATATTTTGAAAACAACTAAAAACATTGACTATATATATATATATATATATATATATATATATATATATATATATATATATATATATATATATATATATATAGTCAATGTTTTTAGTTATTTCACATATACAATTAGTTATTTAGTTAGTTATTTTTTAGTTATTTCACTATATATATATATATATATATATATATAGTCAATGTTTTTAGTTGTTTTCAAAATATTTTCTTTTGTGCTCAGATTTGGAATATAAAATATTATATATATATATATATATATATATATATATATATATATATATATATATATATATATATATATATATATATATATATATATATATAATATTTCCCAAATGATGTTAACAGAGCAAGGACATTTTTTATAGTATGTCTGATAATATTTTTTTCTTTTGGAGAAAGTCTTATTGGTTTTCTTTTGGCTAGAAAAAAAAAGACATTTTAAGGTCAAACTTATTTGCTTTAAGCACTTTAAGCTATATAATTTTTCGATAGTCTACCGAACAAACCATCGTTATACAATAACTTGTCTAATTACCCTAACCTGCCTAGTTAATTAATCTAGTGAAGCCTTTAAATGTCACTTTAAGCTGTATAGAAGTGTCTTGAAAAATATCTAGTCAAATATTATTTACTGTCATCATGGCAAAGATAAAATAAATCAGTTATTAGAAATGAGTTATTAAAACTATTATGTTTAGAAATGTGTCGAAAAAAATCTTCTCTCTGTTAGACAGAAATTGGGGAAAAAATAAACAGGGGGGCTAATAATTCTGGCTTTACATTATATATATATATACAACAATAAAACATTTTGTGCTCTAGTTTTTAGGAAATATTATTGAAGGATGAAAGGGCGCCCACTTGTGGCCGTGGCAGGTTTGAGTTTTAACACTAGAACAGTGAACAGTCATGAAGTGTTACACGGAAAATGATTATGATAAAGTAGGAAAATAACTTCAGAAATCCTAAAAGAGGATTTATATTATAAAACATTTTTTTTTAAACATGAGTCTTTCCACTAAGCCATAGAGTGTCAGCCTAAATACTAGGTTTTCTCTTGCGCATGTAATCCTTTTAGCAGCAGTGATGCAATGGAGTAGATTATGGGTTATTTTGGGAACTGAAAGGAAGAAGGAAAAGACATGTAATGTGTGTATATGTTACATTTTGTATTTTTTTTATTGCATGTATATATAAAAAATGAATCATATATATATATGTAGATAGATATCAGATATATGTATGTGTGTAAAATATATACAGTAAGCTCAATTTGAACATATAAAAAAAACCTGCACAGACAAATCTTCAGTAATCATATAGGTTGTGGTTTTAAGAATCTTTGATAGGCTAGCTGTATTTGCCAGTGATAATATTCTGTACAGTTTTGTTGTCTGAGTTTGGCAGTCGTTTCGAACTAAAATGGTTCTGTGGTCTACTACAGTGGACATGCTGTAAAATTAAAAATAAAAACTAAATGTAAAAACTCTTGTTTGTAGAACTTTTTAACTCAGAGGTTGTAGAAAATCACAGAAAAAAGCTAAAAAATATATATATTATTTGGGTCTCAGGAGGATATGCCAGACTTAAAAAATAAAATAAAATAAAATAAAATAAAAATGTAAAATAATTTATATGCCTCAAACTGTCAGCAATTTCACTGTCCAGTGTTTCAGTAGTTTATTCACTCTCACTCTCTTTTTTGTATGCATAATTTTGCAATATAAGCAACGTGATTTGTCATCTCAATTGCATATTCATAGCTGTGGATATGAGAGTAGCCAGTTATCCTTAATGCATACATCACAGAGGAGAAATAGTGAAGTCGTCAGATTTTCTGCATTAGAATGATGGAAATCAGAGCTCATTATCTCCAGCAATGATCCGCTGCTTAAGTCTCCTCACACAACCCAGATATTGCTAGATTACAGATTTGGACATGGAGAGCTGGCATATGAAGCAATGTGGATCTCAGCTGATGCAACAAGAGGCAGTTTCAATCATATGCCAGCATCTCCCATTCAAACGTCAATTGAGAATTAATGTTTTATTATTTAAACAGTCTTGAACATGATGCTCTTTTTAGGGTTTGTTTATACTTGTAGTTCAGTTCTACTGGCTAGTTGAGAGTGAGAAAGGAGAATGATACTGAAAAGAAAAAGGGGAAAGGAGAATGATACTGTTCATATAGTCTTCAGTTTTTTGTGATACCAAGTTTAAATTTGTAATGTAGACTCTAATTTTAATGCAGTTTTAGTGTGCAAATTTTTTTTATTAAAAGTTATTTTTGAATCGGTTTATTGTCTCTCTATCTGTATTTTTTATACACATTTTAGTATGGTTTGTAGGTTTTTATTTTTAATTGTAGGCATTTTAGGACTTTGGCTTGGTGACTAGCTAAATATAATGCATATTTTTAATTATTTTATTTCAGTTAATGTTTATTTACACTGTAAACCCTGATGTTGCATTTTCTTTAACAATCATGTAAAACTGAGTGAACATTACTAAAAATTTTGCATCTTGTGTCCTGCTAATTTTTTGTTAACAACTTATGTACCATGAAAATCCCTAAACTTAGGATTTCATGTGTAGTAAGCTCAAACTCATAACCAATCCTTTAAAAAAGGTAATTTTAATGTTTTTTGTTGTGGTAATATTTTGTTTTATTTAAGATTTATAAGATATTTAACAAAACAGAACAATACCAATAAAAAGAAGAAAAAATAGTACTAAATGCACCCCCCCCCCACACACACACAAATGTTTCTTACCAAATATATATATACACACAACCAACCTGATCTCAAGTGGAACCGTAAGTATTTAATGTTTTTTCAGTTTAGTGGCTAGTTTGTACGAATTCGTACGAGTTTAGTCATGTGAAAATGTACGATTTTGAAAAGGAGGCGTGGCACCCAACCCCACCCCTAACCCCAATCGTCATTGGGTAATGAGCAAATCATACTTAATTGTACAAATTGGATCACATGAATTCATACGAATTAGCCACTAAATCAAAAAGTTATGAATTGCTGTAAGATTGCGTTGACATGACATGACACATGTAGCATAAACATACAATTTTCTATGTAGTCTTGACTGTAAAATTCTAATATGTGCAACCTTTTAGTGCAAGAACTTTTTAAAAATCTTCTTTTTTTGCTTCAGGTATAATTATTCACCATAATGGGAATAAAGGGCTACTTATTTTTCTTTAAAATTGATTTGAATTTTTTTTTTTTCATATTGTATTATTACACAGACACACAAACACAGACACACATATATAAATATACACGTCCATTTTTCACTGCCACTTAAGTGCTGTTGAGCACTTAAACAGTGCTGATTTGCCATTGTGTTCACATGCTCAAAAGAAATAGCTGTGATTGTCCATGAAGGTCATCCGTTTACTGAACCTAACACTGTTTAATAAGAGTAATTACAGACACAGGGACAGTGGATCGGTTTAAAACCACGAAGATCAGTTGATTCATCAGTGAATCGCTCTTATGACAGACCAGCTGATCTTGCTGATGCTTTAAAACTCTCCAGTGTCTGTATATCTGTGTTTACACTCAATCAACAGTGGTGAGTTCAGTGAACTGAACAGTTTAAGTGTAATCTACAAAACCGGCAAGTTAAATAAACTTAAATATGCAAGTTTTGGGAGACTCAATTAAATTGAGGCAAAGAGTTTACTCAATTAATTTAGTTCAGTCAACTTATTAGGGTTTTCATTGTAACTGAAAGCTCATAAAAACGTGTAGCTGCACAAACAAACACATCTCTGTTCACAGAAGCAACACACACACACATGCACATTTTTCATGGATGACTGAACACCTTCCAGCCACAATGGGGCAGCTCCAGTGAACAGACAAACCTGCTGAAGATCAAAGTACAAATACCAGGAGGAAATGTTGTGGTCAGAGACCTCAAACCGACAAATTGAGATCAAACTAAATGACCTTCACTCTTAAATCTACTACTTTACATGTGCATTCATTTTCAAGCTACAGTATAAGGCCACCATAGAGCTGTCCATGGTGCTGAAAACCCAATCTGCATTTATTTAACACTTCCATATTTGAACAATCAAATAAATCAACAAACAATTGTTATCTGAGTGATTAAAATCCCCACAATACAAAGAAATATTCCTTATCTAATCAATTCCTGATGAGTAAAATCCCCTCTTATCTCTTTCTCTAACGTAAATAAGGTGCATCGACACTCATTCATGTTTTCATCAGTGGGACCAAATAACGATAAAATCATGCCGCATTCACAGGATTAAACCATGACAATGCTTTAATCTGATTAGAATAAAACCTGCGCCTCTCACATCTGTCATAATAAACGTCATCTCGTGCAATCTGGAGTTCACATACAGTTTTACCAAAGCACCGATTTGACTGTCCTCCCCAGATTCTCATTTCTTACTTTTTTGTCTTTATTTATTTTCGTTTTTCAATTCAAAGCCCTTAAGCCATGCCAAACCTCTATCCTTGAGAGGCTTACTGCTGGCCTATAGCGCATGAATACAGATGCTAGTGAGCATGTATTAAGCAGCCACATACTTAAACAGAATTTCAATCACACTTTCTTTTTCCAGGTTGGCTTTGATTTCTTTTTTAGTTTCTCGCCGCTTAGACAATGAGGTTTGTTTTTGAAAAATGTTATGTCTGATTGGTAGATTAAGCGAGCTCGCTCACTGTGCCATCCGCTCCGCATTACTTCCATATTCACTTTTAAGTTACCGAGAAACTTCAAACTGTGGCCATAAGATGGAGAAAAGCCCTTTGAAGCCTGAAGTCTGGAATGGTGTATTGCAATGGCTCCGCTCAAACTGAATACACATCTTCAAATAGCCTAGGAATAAATGAAAGAAGCTCAATCATTAAATCAACAGCAGGATATCCAACAGAATAAATAAGGATGATGGGAGAGTCACTGTAGAAGTTTCTTCGTCCTTCCTCTTGGGTGAGATGAGGTTTAGGGAGCTTAATATATCTTACATGAAGTTGTAATATATAATATGTAATATATATTTAAGTGGGAGTTTAATGCAATTTATGTTTGTAAAGATCCATTATAAAGAAAGCCTGGGTATGTCAAGTGTTGAGTTAAAGGAAATGGCCATATCGTGAGCCACCATTGTTTCCTTGTTCTTATGTAAATTCCATGAGCGTAAAACCCCTGTGAAATATATTCCTATAAGAACACAAAACAGACTGTTGCGTGACTTGCATGCACTGACACGGGCTGATATGTTTCTCTGTGATTATTAAAATGCATGCCCCAGGCTGTTTGATAACCCACAATGACTCCTAGTAAGCAATGATCATTTTCCTCCCTTAGATATTTGAAAGTTTATCTAAGTTTATATTAATCTTACTATGTATGTGGGGCTCCTATTTTGAAAATGGGAGATGCCGTTTGTTTTCTATACGTTATTATGCAACAGCTCAATGAGCCATCTGCTCATATGCTCATCATGATGCAAAATACGCCATATTCAGATTATAAATTTATTGAACTCCAACCCCAAAGAGGCATAAGAAATCAATAAGATATAATAAAAGCTCTGCTGCTTTTGTGTCACTTCTCTCTCGTCTCTCATCAGCAATTTCGATTGCTTCCATTCTCAGTATACTTCTTACTTCAGGTCATCCATGAACATGATTTCTATACGAGTCACATAGAATATCATAAAGACTACAAATTCCCACAATTCCACACTCTGTCATTAAACTACACCTTTGTTTGTTGTAAATATGTGCCCTCCAGTGACAAAAATTACATACTTTGTTTTTAAGAAGCGAATTAACTCCAGCAAGTTACTAAGTTGACAGATAAATAAAAAATGGAAATGAATACTAAAGATTTAACTGTTTCTTGTTCCTTATTATTTTTTTATATACACATTTCTTTTTTTCAGTTTTATTAATTAATCACAGAATTATTTTAAAATCAGTTGCTTTCACTGGAAAACATTAAGGAAAACATCAAGTTATTACATTCAACAACAAATGCCACAATAAAACAATACAATTGAATACAACAATCAAATTCAACTAGAAAACACTTGACAATGCTAAATGTTAAATGCATGTCGGAAACACCAGTAATAGTAAGTTATGAGTTAAATCAATAAGTTTTAAATGACTTTGGTTTACTAAAATAATCATTGTAAACATACAATTCAAAGTAAATGTATCTCTAAATTGTGTCAGGAACACGGTTTAAACAAAAACAAAATCCCAAACAGAACTTTTTTATATAGGGTGCATCTTAAAGGGTAAAAAAGCACACTTAAAGATTACTCTTGTAATTGCTGCAGTTGTTGTTGCTGGAGGAAGCATCATAGAAAACTGTGACAGCATGGTATAGGCTAAAGTACAACATTTTTCCCAACACAAATTTTTTTAGAATGCTAAAGAAACATTGTCTGAACATATTGTTTCTCAAATAACTAGGGTGAGGCACATAATACCAGCACAAAACTTTGTGTTTCCTTAGACTGTACGTGATCTGGTCTCCTTGTGCTGTCACAAAACAAAGAGCTGTTAAAATGTACTAAATCTTGTGCACCTCATATAAATACAGTTGGACACGCAGTCCTCTACTCAATATTCAGTTCCATTTGGAAATACTTCAATATACTATAATAAAAAACTCAGCAACATCTGGTTCACGCATACTTTAAGCTTTCCTATTTTGTCAATATGTCCATATTTGTCAATATGTCAATATGACCAAAACAAAATAAAGCTATACATTTGTTCATTGTGTGTACCAAAGTCTCTTTTATTAAATAACTTAAAAAGTCTTTAAGTAGGCTAACTTTCACCATTAATATAATTTCTTTTGTTGGCACGCTCATACATTTCCCAATTAACCCTAGTACAAAAAATATATATAATGTATTGTGTTGTGTCTGGTCATAGTAGATCACCTGCCCAGCACCTTATAAGTGACAGTGGCTAATTGTCGATAAACACAAATTTGCACAATGCTTATTGTGTGATTGTTATGTAAATGACATTTTACGTCTGTGTTTTTTAATTTGTATGTAAATCATCCTCGGGAATGTTCACGCCCATTGACACCGCTTTTGAACTGTGCTCTCATGCAAATTTGCCCTGTTTAGTAAATCTGGCCCTAAGGATCTGGAGACACACCTGCCATCCCATAATGAAAAAAAAAAAACTCATCAGAACAGTAATTGAGGGGGTAGTTTACATAAAACCAGTTTTCAACAAAAAATATAAATGAAATTTATGCATTCATTTAATGAAATCAAATTAATGCATTCATTCATTAGTCCCTTCTTTCATCAGAGGTCGCCACTGCAGAATGAACCACCAACTTATCCAGCATATGGTTTGCACAGCAGATGCCCTTCCAGCTGCAACCCAAAACTGGAAAACATTCATACACATTCACACACACATACACTGCGGCGAATTTAGATGATTCAATTCACCTATAACGCATGTTTTTGGCTGTGCATGGGGGAAACCAGAGCACTCGGAACTCCTCACAGAAATGCTGGAACCAAGCCGGAACTCGGACCAGCGACCTTCTAGCTGTGAAGGGACGGTGCTAACCACTGAACAATGTCACCTTAAACTCTTACATTGTTAGAATATTCTTGTCATATAAACATTCCCTTAGATATTGAGTAGCATCATTGCTGATAGCACTACTCAAGGGATGTTAAAAAGTGAACATAGATCAATATCCATGTAAACAAATGGGCACTAAAGTCAAGGCTGTGAATACTTAATGTTGATTAAATATTTTGATATTTATATAGTTTTTTTTGTTGTTGATGACTATTTCTATGATAATGTAGTCAGTCAGATTATTAGTTTTAATTATGCCAGTTACACCACCTCTTGAAGGTGAAGGTGGTTGTGCTGCGCTACTGCTTGGTAGTTTGTTGATTGGTTATTTAACTAATATTGACATTACTCTTCAATGCGGAAGTACGCTTGTTTTTGCGATTGTGGGAGAAATGGCTCGAAATAATATGGCAGAAAACAGTCAAACTACTTGCTCTACAAACAAGTGTGTTGGTGACTATACATAAAAAAATAGAATAATATAATAAGAAAGTATTAGTTAGCAACATCAAGCAGCATGATGAGCTGTTTTTAATGTCTAAAATTAAATGGAAGTTAATGGGACTGGAAGTCTTAAGCCAAAAAGATTCCTGTAACGCCAGGGAGTAACACCACAACAGAAGGTAGGATCCAATATGCAGGTTTATTCACAGTCAGGCAAGCAGTGGTCAATACGGGAGCAAACAGGTATGTGAGGACAATCCAGAATCGTAGTCAGTATAACAATCAAGAGGTCGAAAGGCAGGCGGCAGACAAGGATAACTAAATAAACAAGGCTAGGTTCAAAACAGGAAAACAAGACAAGGAAAACGCGTTGTAATGCTACTTTACAGTGAACAAGACTCGGCAAACTGAAGGGGTGAATGTGTGGCTTAAATAGTGTGTGTTAATCAGTCTCTGAAAGTCCTCAGGTGTGCAAATGTAATCAAGCTAGATGAGAAAGCAGGTGTGTGGGTGAAGAGCATGTATGAAGTTGAAGTCCATTTACTGGCAGATTTGTAGTTTCATGAGTGAGTGTTTACCAGCGACATCTGGTGGTTTGTTCACTGGTAAACATGACAATTCCAATGGCTGCGCCCGCTCGTACATCAAGAATAATATGAAAAGCAACTGTTTAATGCCAGCTTAGAAACTGGGAAAGTAAAAAAAAAACAAAACAAAAAAAAAACAAGCAATGTTCCAGTTGGGACAATGGTAAACTCATACACAACATGGTTGACTAAAATTGCCTATATGTATAGTTTGTCGTTGGGTGTCTTACCTAAAATTACATTCAGATCTTTCATACTGTTATACAATACATTTTGATTATATTATTCATTAAAAAAAAATACCCTTAAACTTTAGTTTATATCAGGGTTTTTCAGACAGGGGTCAATGCACCAAAAGAGGGACTCTGTAGTAATTTAGTTTCACTATAGAATTAACAAAGGGAAATATAATAATAAAATACATTAGCTCTTTATTAAACACATCTGATCAAGCTAATTGAGTATGCAAAGCTTGATTAAGGCCTACAGGTAAGTTTGTTGTATGTGTGTGTTTCTGGGGTTATGATGTGGTCCCTAACATTTATGTTATACACTGGAAACAATTATTTTATTGTCTTGCTTCTAGTCCAAATATATAAAAAAAATTAAATCAAGAAGAATTTTCTAGGCAGGCAAAACATATTGTCTTGTTTAAAAAAAAATAATATACCAAAATTGAATGAGTTTTTCCTTAAAACAAGCAAAATAATCTTGTTTCTGCTTTTGACATAAGATTATTTTGCTTGTTTTAAGAAAAAAACTTGCTTAATTTTGCCATATTATTTCTGAAAATAGGACAATATGTTTTGCTTGCCTAGAAAATGCTTCTTGATATAAGAAATTTTAGATATTTGAACTAGAAAGAAGACAAAAAATCTAAGTAAGAAAATAATTTTTTGCAGTGTAATATTTTGGGTCTGTCGCATCTGTCACAGTTAGCACTGTCGCCTCACAGCAAGAAAGCTGGTTCAAGTCCCGACTGGGCCAGCTGGCATTTCTGTGTGGAGTTTACATGTTCTCCCAGTGTTTGCATGGGTTTCTTCTGGGTGCTCCTGTTTCCATAGACATGCACTATAGGTGAATTGGATCATCTTAATGGCCACAGTGTATTTGTGTGTGCGTGTGCGTGTGCATGTGTGTGTGTGTGCGTGTGTGTGTGTGTGTGTGTGTGTGTGTGTGTGTGTGTGTGTGTGTGTGTGTGTGAATAAGATTGTGTGGGTGTTTCCCAGTACTGGGTTGCTGCTGAAAGGACAATTGCTGTATATGCCGGAATAGTTGACGGTTCATTCCACTGTGGCAACCTTGATAAATAAGATACTAAGCCAAAGGAAAATGAATGAATGAATAATGCACAAAATTAGCAAATTTGAGACATAAGTGTCATGCTGTTACTAGTTCTTATGCTTTCCTGAATCACACAAATAGTAGACGTCCATCAGTAAATGTAGGCTACAAAAAAGAAAAAAAGAAATAATGTCAGATTGAATAAACTTTTGCTATTATCCATCTGCACACTGATACATTCCGCAGAAGGACAGAGAAAATATAGATAAATGAGAAAGAAAGATGGAAAACATATTTATTTTTTTCAGACCTGTCACCCAAGCAGAAAAAAAGCATTGAGTGCTGCTCACTGAATCACTAGTGTACAGTTTTTTCGTTGCAGAAGCTCGAGACTCAGGGGAAAGCATAACGTGGACGAGATGTCAGACTGCAAGATGTGTCTGCATGATAAATGCGGCCCGGCTCGATTCTCATGTATTACTACAGCTCACGGTGCCTTCAGATGTAGTTTTCGCATTCCTGAAGTAGGTCAGAACGCAAAAGTCAGAGCAGACGTGGACGTCCGGACATCTGCATAGCTGGTTTTTTGGTCTCCTTACGAGCACTTTGTGATGTTTTGCAGTGGTTTGAGGTCATGAAAAAACTCCCTCTGGCTGAAGCACCGATCCAAACTGCATCACCTCATGTGTTCAACTCGCCATCTAAATCCATCCTGATCGGCTTTAATCACGTAAAACTACTGTGTATTTATGGATATTACTGTTTACCTCCGCAGATTATGTGCGTGTTTTTTCCCTAGTTTTTTTTTTCTTCCACAAAATGTTTTTCTTTTTCCATTCGGTGTGTGTGTATGTGTGTGCATATATATATATATATTACATAAGAAACACATATTACATCAACAGTACATCTATGCTAATGGCCCAATAAAATTGTAACTCAAAATATTCAAAAAACCCAAATATTTTTCAAGCTGTATTACAGCTTAAATTAGATTATCTCTCCATTTTAAAAAATATAATAGTAATAATAATAACAATAATAATGATGATGATAATAATAATAATAATAATAATAATAATAATAATACTTGATTTGGAAGAAATAATTTCAAAATAGTTTGGACTGTGTGCTGAACATGGTTGGATTCAATTTTTCATTAGTCAAGAGTTTTTGCAACTATTTTCTCATTTTGACTGCAATGCCATCATAAATTGTTGAAATAACCCAAACAGACCATTTAGAACATGACATAAGTGGTCAACTTTCGCAATTGACTTACTGTGTTGTTGTTAAATATATAAAACATTTTACAAGTAACTTCTATTCTAAATCTTGGATGTTATTCTTAAGAAAAAAAATGGTCAAATGAAAAGTAATGCTAATTAATGCTAATTTTAACACTAATTAGGCTGTCGTTGTTATCCATAAATTTAATTTTTTTAAAAAGAGGCTAGAAAAAAAATTCTGTAGCTCTACATTACTTTTATTTTATTTTTTATTGTTTTTTATTCAAATGGTCAAATTCTGGCCAAGGAAAGGTAAATGTGCTGGCTAGTTTGTTATTTGTCTAATAAATGACAACAGGCTACATTTACTTTTAATGATATAGTATTTAATAACTTTGTATTTTAAAAATCAGTTGTTGTTTTTTTTCCATATTTCTTTGCGAAATATTTTCGGCACATCAAAAATTGACCATCCAACAAGCTAAAACAGCTTAAAATAGGGCTTAAATTATCACTAAATTTAGTATTTAAACCTCATAATTAAATAAAAAATTAGGTGAATAATTGCAAAAAAGTCAACTTTTTGACTACCCCTTTCACCTGGCTGGCTACGAGCGTGTATGCTTTAGATGTTGTAGACATTAAATAAAAATTCTCTTCCAATATTACATGATAATGTATTTTCTTAAGAAATAATAAATAAAAGGAAGTTAAAAATTTGTAAATTTAGAATATTTAAAAATATCTATATTTTAGCAAAAAAAAAAAATGTCTGTCCATTTTTTGTATATATTTTTAAAAATATATTGGAAATTAAAAAATATATATTTTTACCATGGGGTTGAGCAGCTCAGTTCAAAGTCTCTCCTCCAGCCATGCCATCTGGCCGTGTTGTTTATGTAACCCTCTGGACACACACACACAAGCACACGCACACGCACACACACACACACACACACACACACACACACACACACACACACACACACACACACACACACACACAGTCTTAATGTAGGCCAGCTTTCCATGTCTGCAGCTGAGGGATTAACTCTGGAACTGGACTTACAGATCTCTCCGTTTCACCGAAGCCACACGGAGCTGCCAAGCTGAGGTGTCCACTATGATGTTCGCAAACAGCACAGCATCAGTATCATGTGGAGATGAGAATGTCAGTCGAAGCCTGTTTGCTGCCTGATTGGTAGTAATCTAATGTGTAATCTAACAGTTATTTAGGTACAGACATTTATTCTGGTTCCACTCCAGTGCATGTGGAGAGCATGTTAATGAAAATTCAGATACAACATCAGGCTAAGCCACTCAGTAAATCATGAGATACATGTAGGATTGAAATATGTGATTAGGTAGCAAATTTCGATTATTGTGTCAAAAAATGTTTGTGCATAATGAATGGAGAAATTATTTATTTGATTTTAACAATGTGTGGCAAAATGTATGCCAGTTTAACAAATGATATAACTTCAGTAGGTGTGACATTAAAGATGATGGTTTTGTTTGTTTCTGTCTCTCACCTGACTTAGAGTAAGTTCTGTTGGTATTTCCTAATTTCCATGGAATACACAATATAACTCAAATACAGTATAGTGTATAATAATACAGATAGATTTATTGTTGAAAACGTGTCTTGATTTAATATTGATATCCAGTTTTGCTTTAATGTATTTTATTTAAGGTTTCCATCAGATTTTGTTGTCTAAAATCACACCAAGAAATGTATTTTCATATACTCTATCTATCAACACAAGCTCATTGTGACAACGTGCCCCTGCATACATTTCTGGAGAGCACGAATTATGTAGACAGAGCTACATATCTGTATGGCTACATTTTGTCTTTAAAACAAACGATACAGGGTGGTATGATGCTGCCGTTGGCTTTTGTTTTTTGTCACACTACCAACTGACCGCTTACCTCCATGTGGACGGCGTTTACACTGTTACCGGTTTGCCCATTGGCTCACTGTGTACAGACTTTAGATGCAGAAATGAGTTGACTGTGATGATGGGGTTAGAGTCCGGTGAAGAACGGTTCCAGAAAGCAGGTAATACAAAAACAAAAAGCAAAAAATAAAATAAGTAAATAACCGGGTAAGAATGTGGTAAGGTCTGGAAACATGGTGAAAATTTGGTGACCACTAGAGTTGGATTTAGGAAAGTGGGTAATCGGGTCAGTTGGTGCTTTTGGAAACACTATTGGTTGGGTTTAGGAAGGAAGGAGGGTGATGTCAGTCGATTGGTCAGTCAGTCAGTCATTCAGTTGACATTGGCCTCTCATGGATTTATATGAGAACAGCAGGCATGAATGGCACTTGCGAGAGAAATTTGAGATCTTAAAAAGCATACACAACGGCCTCTGGTGGATTCGCAAAAACAAAAACTGCAAAAAAAAAAAAAAAAAAAAAAAAATGCTCCTGGGATGTATTTGGTGCTCTTCACAAATTTATATAGGGGTACATATCAATAATGAGCCATTCTACTTGAGGGTTTATTTTATTTTTCAAAATAATATAATTTTTGTTTTACTTATTTAATGTCTATTTGTTTTCATTAAAACATTGTTTTATTTTAAGAATTTTTTGAAGCCTACATAAATTGGGGCAGGAAATATTTGTATCATCAGCAAATCAATGAAATAGATAGTTATCAATACAAATAATAATAAAAAAAAAACTATTTGGACCTAACACCAAGCCTAAGACCACAATTTCATAAAAGTAGAGTAATGCCCACTAATATCTACAACATATAAATAACTAGTAAATAACTTAAATAGCTACTTGTTCCAGCCCAAATTAATGCCCTCATACCTTTCTTGTAATAATACATAATATTTATAATAAATTTACTGAATCTTATATTAATGGGAATTCCCACTACAAGCTTCTTCTTATAGTTGTGTAATTTCCACAGTTGGTTCCATTAGTGCCAAAGAAAAACTACTTTAAAAAAAACAATACTATAAATAGCCACTAAACATTATATTGCAGTCACATGACTTAATAATATTGCATAGCTGATGACATGAACTTGCATTTTTTTCATTTAATTTAAAGTTTTAGCAATCCAACCAAACATTATGTCAAAAAAGTTAAAATCTCAACCCAAGAACTTCTAGTCCATTCATCACATACTGTAGGAAACAGAAGGTCAAGTCAAGCACATTGCATTATGTGATTAAGTGTTCCACTCATGGTTATGTAACACACTGCACATTTTGACAGATGTAGTAGGTCATACGTGTGCTTCATGTGAAAATATGCATACTGTGCACAACTGGCTTTACATACAACGTGCTACATTATTGCAGAAATAGAGTACCATTGTTTTTTCTAAAAGACCTGTTTTAAGGAAGAACTATAAATCAAGCACGATCCTGTCACTTTGAGTGAACTAACTCTGAGCTGAACTATGAGCTGTCTGTCATGTTCAGACGTCAGTAAGGGAACATAATGTACGTGGAGGTCCACAGATCTGCCTT
This sequence comes from Danio rerio, assembly GCF_052040795.2. Lineage (NCBI taxonomy): Eukaryota > Metazoa > Chordata > Actinopteri > Cypriniformes > Danionidae > Danio > Danio rerio. The sequence continues at coordinate 35,067,713 of NC_141041.1, forward strand.
CAACCCACAGGCGCCCCATGATCAGGAGATGTTTGGAGGCGATCAGGAGGAGTTCACTGATGGCTGACTCACCAGGCCTGAAGTTCAGCCAAACACAAATCTGTTGCCAGACATTACGTTCAAATATAGAGCCTCAGAGGAGGAATGCAATGATTTCTCTCTGCTGCATTTTCAGGATGAGTTTTGAGCTAGTGTGCATGCACTGCTAACCTTAGCATGTGCTTAATGTGGTTTCATTTAGAATTTAAGTTAACTGGTCAGGTTATTTTACATAAAAAAATATATCAATAAAGATTAATGCATTGAGCTACACCTATGAAAATAGCAACACTGGCTCATTTTGAAAATGTAGCCCAACAGTATGTTTCTAGAGATTATGTAGCCAAAAGTAAGTATGGATGCATTTTAACTTAAAAACAAAAGCACTTCCCTCCATATTGATGGCTTCCTGCTGTTACCAGTTTTTTTCAGTAGCTCTCAAACACGAACTTGAGATGCAAAGTGTAGTTAAGTACAACAATGGGGTTCGAGTCTGGAGAAGAACGGTTGCAGAAAGCAGGTAAGATATAAACAGAAGCCAAAAAATAGTATAAACAACCAAATAACAGGGTGAGAATGTGGTAAAATTTTAAAACATAGTAAAAATTAGACAAGGGGGTTTCTTTTTCTGGATTGCTTTTTAAAACCGTCAGTTGGATTTGGGGAAGTGGGTGGGCGGGTCAACCGGTGCTTTTGAAAACACTATTGGTTGGGTTCAGGGAAGGAGAAGGGTGGGTCAGTCGATCGGTCAGTGAGTCAGTCAGTCAGTCAGTCAACATCGGCCTCTGGTGGATTTCATGAAAACAGCAGACACGAACGGTACTCGCGAGAGAAATTTGAGATCTCAAAAAGTATACACAGCAGCCACTGGTGGATTTGTGAAAACAAAACTGTAAAAAAATAAAATAAATAAATAATAGTTCCTGGGACATAATTATTATTATATGGGACATATAATGGAACGTTTTCAGAATGAGCCTGGGTTGGAACATATGTTTAAGTTATCAATCTTCAAGAGTATGTGTTATATTTAAAAATATTCAGTTCATCATTGTGATTTCAGACACAAGGAACAAATTTGGTTCAGAAAAAGAAATTATACTAGTTATTTTGAAAATCTGTTTGGCAAGGGGTGGGGCCGAGAGCCATGGGAACTAAACAAATCCCACGAAAGGAGCTCTGGATTATAAGAGGAGGAACGATGGCAGAGGAGGGGTAGAGAGGACCAGACCCGGACACTTTTACTTTTTTGTTTCATTTAAACAGGAGGTTTCCATGAGGAGCTGCCGTCTGTTTGTTTTATTTCTATCATTAAAATTATTTAAAAGTTTTATGGTTTTTCGCCTCCTTCTTCCCAATGGCCAGGTGGCCAGCGAGGATCATTACAGAGGTGCCAAAACCTGGGAGAAAGAGGGACACATCGTCTAGTTGCCCTCGTCACTAAGAGGGAGGGCAAGTGTTCGGGAGTTAAGCCGTTCGACTGCCCAGAGTGCCCAGACGGCCTGAGGCTGGCGAGGAAAGGATCTGCCTGCTGCCGGCCTCCCAGCATGGAGAGGAGCAGGGGACGCGGAGCTCACCACCGGAAGGGAAAGTGCTGAAGAGAGCCATCCCAGAGAGCCCAGGGGAGTCGCCGCGATCCGCCATGATGCCAAAGCCTGCATCCATGCACCGAAGCGGAAGCGGAGCAGGAGACCAGGAATGTCGCCAGCCAGGAAAACCGCCACCAGACACTAGAAGACGGACGGCGAATCGTTCGATCTCTCAGCTGGTGGAGGACCAAGTGGCAGCATGTCTGGAGAACCAAGCCCCAATTTTTTTGCCTTTCTCTCCTCTCTCAGTCTGCTCTGTCTTTCCTCCTTTTTTTTCCATCTCTTTTTCTCTCAGCTTATCTCAGGTCTCGCGGGTGCTGTGGGGCCAAACCCCCTTAAGAAAAAAGGCCATTTTAAGATTTTTACTGCATAGTAATCAAGATGCAGATTGTTAGATTTAAACAAAACCTGATACTGATGATGGTCATTCGTGATATTTAAAAATATTATATAAAAATGTATTTTTTATTTTATTTAAAAGTTAAATAATAATAATAAAAATGTGTAAAATGTAAATCCAAACATATAGAAAGAATTTTTTGCTCATTCAAACTACTTATTTAAATGAGCTGAATCAACACAATTCTTGAGATTTTATTTGGACAACAAAATTTTTTATGGTTAATCCACATGAGTTTGTTAAAAGTTGACTTAATTTCTGTTGGAACAACATTAGGGATTGCGTGGAACCATGCATTTTTAGTGTTGTTTGATATTGTATTTTTGATATTAATATCTCATGATATTAGTGAGGGTATCTTTAACTTCTGTTACAAAAACAAGCAATAATTTGTTTCATTAAGTAAAAAAAGTAAAATTCTGTACTAAATTTGTGCTTAAAAAACTAGATTTAAAAAAAACATTTTTCTATTTCATATCTCAGACTTTTTAATTTGCCATCGAAATCAATCTAATAATCGCTTCCTGCTTTTATTGTTTCTCTATCCAAGGCCATTTACCTGTTTTAATGCTATGCTGTATTTGTAAGTCAACTGAGACGACAGAGAAACCAAATCAATACATTAGAGTCAGCATTAACAGCACTGACCGGTGAACAGCTATTGCTTTAAAGCGATACCCAGAGTCACTGTAAGTGTATCACGTTCTAACCTGAAAAATTTAGCCATAAAACCCTGTGCAACATTAATGAGCTTCTCTTCTTACCACAGTCTCCTAGAAAACATTATGATACCAGACTCAAAATGTCATACGCTGCACCTTAGCACAAAGGTCACTATAAATAACAGTGTTGCTGCAGCTACGCAAACCATTCGTGTCGCTACAACACACTGAACAAACCCAAGCAGAACACATTGTTTGGGCCAACCTTTCCACCTGACAATTTTCACTAAATAATCTTCACTCAAAACCTGTTAGCTGAGAGGAATAAATCAATATATTGTACACATCAAAAGCAATTTTCATTAGTGGATGGATGTGTAGACACACACACATTTGTATACACACATTACAGTGACACTCCAGGCAATATGTATTTTACATTGTAAAAAGCCTTTATTATATGGCTCTAATCACATTGTAAAAAAAAAAAGTTGTTTCAACAACAAAAAAAATTTAAGTGTTCATGCTGCTTTAATAATTTGAGTTTACTTAACTTAAATAGTGAAGTTGTCTGAACTGAGGTTAAAGTTGACAGGACAACACAAGTGTAATGGATGTGCTCTGAGTTAAATAAATAAGTTGTTATTAATAAAAATGTTGTTGATAGGACTTTATAATTTAAGTGTAATGAGCATGGTTTAAGTTTAGTGAACTTAAATATTGAAGTTGACTCTCTGGTTCACACACTTTAACCAATTTTGTTTATTCAATTCACTTATACCGCTTGTCTTAAGGGAAAACCAGAGCACCCGGAAAAAAAAAAAAAACACACTAACACGGGGAGAACATGTAAACTTCCCAGCCAGGTTCAAACCAGTGACTATCTTGCAGTGAGGTGACAGAGCTAACCGCTGAGCCTCCATGGACCATGTTCATTTTATGGACCATGGTTTATTTAATATTAAAATCAGGTTTCTGCAGTCTGCAAATACAATTTTCACCAAAGAAGCAGGCATTTGAGAGGAACCACAGGCAAACACACAACACAACAATACAATGAGAAAATGGCAGTCAGTGTTGCCAGATACTCTTGAATGTTTCAAGCCAAAACTATTCGAAACCCTCCCAAATGCACACACACACACAAAAGCCTAAAAACTACAAAGGAGTATGTACATTTACTTGGTATTTGTTAAATATTTAGCATAAAATGCACTTTTGATACATACAAACTGATCCCAAACCCGGGAAAATTTTGTTAACCCGGATAATCCTTTTTTTTTTTTTTTACCAGAACTATCAAACTTTAAACCTGCAGAAAGATGTTCATCATCTGTCATCGATGAGAAAGGTGTGACCTTTTAAAACAGCCTATTAGAGAGTTACTAAGTGATACACATGCCATTATATGTCTTTGTGTCCTTTTAAAACTATTTGGTTTTATTAACATTACAGTAGCAGCCTACAGGAAAATACTTTACATTATATTTATAGAAAAGGGTTATAGGTAAAATACACAGGTAGCTATTTTCCTGCGCAAAGGATCATGGTTGCATGAAGTGTCGATCAGTTGTACCCTTCAAAATCCTTTATTCTGAATGGCTCTTTGTAGTGATCAGTTGTGAGCATTTGATTTGAAATAAAACTTAAATATGACAGACATGTTGTTGTTTTTACTCCAAAGTGGCCGGCGGAGGGGGTTATGTCTCATTTGCAATGCAGCGACAGTTTGCGTTTGTACAGGTTTGAGTATTTCATTTGACATTTTATGAAAGCTTCAACTGTAGTTAATTGTTTGTCAATTCAATTCAAGTTTATTTGTATAGCGCTTTTCACAGTAATTGTTGTTTCAAAGCAGCTTCACAAAACGTGCTCATTTTTGCATTACAATCAAATATGAAAAGTTAAGGTTATTAGTTACCATAAATTTATTAGTTACTAAATAATTTAACAAATTAACTAATAACTAGTATTTTTTAACAGTTCAAGAACCAGACAGAACTATTGTATATATATATATATATATATATATATATATATATATATATATATATATATATATATATATATATATATATATATATATATATATATAGAATCTGATTGATATATTCAAGTAATATCAGCACCCGTACAGCCTCTTTACCCTTTGTGTATTACTCCACCCACATACAGCCAGCAAAAAAGCAGACACTACAGATCTAAAGTTTAAAAGATGCTTACTCAGCTGTTTAACTGTCAGCTTATGATATAACAAAATAGGTGATACAAAAGGGTTTTTGAGACTCTCCATGTTTGATTTAGTTTTTTTTATACACAATTATGTCTTCAATAGTCTCTTTCACACAGTGATAGTGGTAAATATATGGAAAATTTCCAGAACAACTTTACCCCGTAAATTCAAAACAGTGCTGTTCACACAGGTGAGGACAATGTGGAATTTTTCTGAAAAAGAGCATTCACACATCCATTCCAAAATACCGGTAAATTCTGACATCATTAACCAAAAATGACCTCTAAACGGCTGCGCTTGTATTTGTAAACATTTGACTACATCACAAACTCTGTGGATGGATTAGTATTGTGAACAACTTCGATGAAAACATATAGAGATACACTTTCGCATGTTGAGATGTACGTGTGTGTGGTGGCACTCACGGGCTGTTTCACGGGCAGACGCAAAGCTTAAAGGTTAACAAACAACAGCTTATCATAAGTATCTTATCGATAATTATTAAGATGAACATATAAACGTTATCTGACTAAAAAATATTCAAAGGCTTTTATTCTCAGTAACCGTCTGGAGGTGAATGCGTCTGACTGTTCTGATTGGCTAAAGCAGACATCTCATGTCAGCACGTTCTAGACGTGCACACGCTCTTTCCAGCAATCTTCCTTCTGCGTTCACACAGCGCAGCATTCCGGCAAATTACTGGTAAAGTTACAACTCCTCTTTCTGGAAAATAGCCAGAACGAATTTACCGGAATTTTCAAAAAGGGCTTGTTCACACATACACACCTTTCTGTAAATCAGTATGTGTAAAAGGGGCTAATCTGTTGTATAGACGCAATATCACATTCGTAGCAGTGCGATATGGCTGGTGGAAACACTAAGTCACTCGGCCTCCCACCAGTGCCAATAAACAGCCATATTGCACAGCTACTCGTTTGATATTGCTCATATATATATATGAGCCATATCACACTCGTAGCAGTGCGATATGGCTGTATATCGGCACTGGTGGGAGGCGTGCGTTGTCACGAGGCCGCAGGCCGAGTGCCTTAGTGCCCCCACCAGTGCCAATATACAGTCATATCGCACTGCTACGAGTGTGATATTGCGTCTATACAATAGTTTGACGGCATAATTGTGTATATAAAAACAAAATCAAACATGGAGAGTCTCAAAAACCTTTTGTATGAGGAACTACTTTCTTCTGGATTCAAATCATAAGCTGACAGTTAAATGGTTGAGTGTGCATCTTTTAAACTTTAGATCTGTAGTGTCTGCTTATTGCTGGCTGTATGTGGGCGGAGTAATACACAAAGGGTAAAGAGGCTGTAGGAGTTCTGATATTGCAGAATATCGCATGGCTATCAGCCAATCAGATTTGAGAACCAGACAGAACTGTTGTATATATATATATATATAAAAACATGGTTAACCTGCAGTTATACAATATATGTCTATGTGTAGGTGCATTTTTCTATTTGCACAAACAGATGTAACAGATAAAAATTTCTGCTCCAACAGAAATGTAGACAAAAATGTCCTACGTGGTGGTAATTGCAAAATTATGATGTGTACTTTACTATAATAATGTGATTATAATTTCAACTTGATTAAAGCAGCCTAATCAAAAAATATGTATTGACACGGTAGATAATTAATGCAGAGTCTTAATCATGTCAGAGTCTTAATCAATCAATCTTAGAATATTGTTACTGACTGTATTTTGACCTACAGCGATACAGAGGTCTTTTCAAGAGGCTCTACAGCAAACAGAGCGTAAGATGAGCAAACACAGGTTTGAGATGCGGCCAGGAAAGAGCAGAGTGCAGCGTGGACGTGACTGCGATGGGATGATCCGGTAAGACAGAGAGTAAAAAGATGGCCAGCTGTGTTTGCCAAACATACCTCACCCAGAATGAACAGCCTGACATGAACCTTTTGGAGAAATCATTTGATTACTATTATTGTCAAAGGGAATAAGAGCATGCTTTCACGCAATTTCTGTCATGTACTCACCTTCGGGTCTTTCCAAATATGTTCAGTATAACTTGATTTCTTTCCTGCAGGCAATAAAAACTCCACATAGGACAAAACAGAAGCAAGAAGGTATTTGTGTGGCTCTGGAGGCCACTTTAGAAATTATTGGTTTTCTGGATTTTCCATTAATAGCTACATGTTTTGACTGAGTGCTCATCTGTGATTTATTTTAAAAACTGCTGATTTTATAAAGATGTCTTCCCTATTTCTAAAAATATCTGTCCCATATATGGTGTGCTTAACTAATATGTACTTACACTGAAATAATCATTTGTTACAATGCATTTTTACATCTGTAATTAATTTCTGTAATTACATTGTTGACCATCCCTTACACCTTAACCCACCCTTAAATCCACCCATACCACCAAACCTGTTCCTAGCCTATACTTGTATCCAACCTTAAGAGCACCAGAAGTGTTTATTAATACATTATAAACAGTGAGGTCAGTGTATTTTTTTAATGCAACCTAGTAGACCACTTAATATAAACTGGGACAAAAATATTCTTTTGAATATTTATTTTCAAGCGACACGGTGGCTCAGTGGTTAGCACTGTCGCCTTACAGCAAGAAGGTCACTGGTTCAAGTCCTGGTTGGATCAGTTGGCATTTCTGTGTGGAGTTTACATGTTCTCCCTGTGTTAGCTTGGGTTTCCTCCAGGTGCTCTGGTTTCCTCCATAAGTCCCAAGACATGCAGTTTAGGTGAATTGAATAAACTAAATTCGCTGTGTAAAAAAAATGTTGGATACATTGGCGGTTCATTTCGCTGTGGGGACCTATGATGAATGATAAGACTAAAACAAAGGAAAATTAATGAATGTTTATTTTTTTATTCCTTAAATTAAGAAAAATAGATCAATATACAATATTTAATGGTTTTAGACTTTAAATATTTAAGAGAAAGAAAAAAAATTGTTAAGTGAAGATCAAAGTCTGTATGAGATCAAATTCATCAATGATTATATTGCTAGCTCTCATTGTTATTCTTAAAATGAACAATTATTCTGTGTAAGTTAATCCACAGAAAACAATAATAATAACACAGGCTCATTGTGGATATGTACCCAGGAAACTGCAAAATATGTACCCAGAGGGACGTCAACAATAACAAACGATATGAGGCAGTATGGCACTGCCAACATTTCGCTCTACCGACATTCACTTACCTCTGTGTGGACGGCTTTTCCCATCATACCAATTTGCTCAATAGCTCGCCACATAAACCAATGGGCTTGGCATGTGGAGCAGGAGTGGACCACAACAACAGGGTTCGAGTCCAGCAAAGAACAGTTCCAGAAACCATGTAAAAACAAAAAATACAAATAATTAAATAAAGAACAGGCAAAATAAAAATAAAAAACGTGGTAAAATCATGCAGCCATGACAACTTTTCTTTTCTAGACTGCTTTTGAAAACTTAATTTGTTGAAAACTCTATTTGCGCTACATTTAAATCCAGCCGCTGGTGGATTTACGCGAGAAGAGGAAGCACAACTGTGAGGTACGAGAGAAATTTATGATCATCAAAAATGTACACATGGGCCTCTGGTGGAATGGTAAAAACAAACATTGCAAGCAGATGAAGCTCTGGATGCATATTTCACAATCTCCAGAAATGTAGAACTGCGTATGTATTCACAATGCTTTCTCAAAAAAGCAAAAATTGCTTTCTCATTTGGAGTTGTGGTCCTTTTTCTTTGACATCAACTTGATGGCTCACCTTTACTTTGAGGGAATGCAAAAAGACAGGCCCTCTGCCTATACTTAATATTCTGTTTCAGTTAGAAGTACATCAACATACCAAAACAAGTCTCAACAACTTTCAAATGATAAGAAGACTTAAAATAACAACAACTACAATTTACTAAATTTGAGGACACTGCTTTTTTCTCATTTATAGTTAACAGGAAAAAAGCTGATTGTAATATGATGGGATGCTGACAACAGAGGTTCGGATCCAAATGCAGGGATATTTTAATAAAAGTAGTCAGACAGTCAACATGGTCAAACAGATGTATACAGGCAATCCAGAGTCGTGGTCAATAAACAGCCGAATGGTCGGTACAGGCAGCTAGAAATCAAAACGATAGAACAAGGCAAAGGGTAAAAACACGGCTAGGCTAGACAAAGGAAACCCATTATTATGCCACAAAAACATTTAAACAAGACTCAGCAACTTCAGCAATCAGCGGAAAACCAGAACAGGTGTAAGTGTGTGGTGCATGACAGGATTTGTAGTCCACATGTTGACTGATTTGTAGTCCTGAGTAAAAATGAATGATTCCCAGTGATCTACAAGCCTGGATCGCTGGTGATTGTGACACTGATTTTACGCATTTTATGAAATACATAAAATCTAGAATTTTTATAATCAACACTGATAAAATTCGAGAACACTTTCAGATTTCCATAGGTATTGGTGTCAATCTGTAACTTGTTGGTTATTTCCTTTTGACAAATCTCACAAACTCTTTCCTGTTTTTATGACTTTAAAAGATGTTCAATCGTCCTAAAGTGACTGAAAGTGGCTGTCCAGATGAAAGTTATAGGAATGATCCTTTGCCAGATCTGCATTAGGTTTTAGTGCCAAGGTGAAATCTGAAAATTGTAAAATCATTAAAAGCATATATTTATAAAGACATTGCAACAAATATCATATCATGACACACTTAAACCATACAAATGTTAATGGGCCATTATGTGTGCCAATATAAATTAAAGTTTGATGAGATTTGTCTAAATATGGCAAGTCTCAGTTCAGCCTCAACAGATTTCCTCATAATGAACTATCAGGGTTTAATTTATGATCATATCTTAAATGATCATATAACATCTTTCACTCTGCCTGTGAATACAAATAATGAACACATGTGGTGTTTTATGGATAACTGAACATGGCTCCGCAAACACAGATTAATGCAAAATGCTAATGAGTTTGAAGAAGCGCTTTTGATGTGCTCGCGTCTGCTTGTCGATCACAGAAACCTTCTGCAAAACAGAGTCACGATTCCTGTAATCTATCATTACGGAGCTTTTAAAACGGTGTTGTCATAACAACTGTGCCACCGCAAATATGAAGCTGATTGACTTTCTCTTTTTGATCTTTCTATAAAGCTTCATTTCAAAGCTCTCCTCCTGGCTGAGAGAACAGTGAATTTTACTAATGGAGTCTCTTATGTAAGGAGAGTTCATGTCTGAGGAGGAATACAGTTTTAAGTGTTTGTACTCTCTCCTGTTGACATATTCATTTATGAAATGCGATCTGAAAACAGTCAACAGTTAAATCAGACAAACACGGGGAGAAACCTCCGTGGATTGAACCACCACGAATTCCTTCTGACAGCTTTTGCAATGCACGTGGGTCTATTTTGAAGCTCAAGTTCTCAGGTAATGTGTTGACGTGTTGTTTTGCTGTTTGGAGGCTATGTTAAACAGCTGGCCAGAAGAAGACATTACACCTTCAGGTTTAAGTGTTATGTGTCAAAAACTACCAATTAACAATGGCTTAAAAAGGCTAATTGGTGGCTATATAAAAGTTGTTGGTGTTACAAAAAGTGTGTATGCAGCACACAATGGTTGCAGGTATAGGTTTTTTGTTCTTGAAATGGCATACAAAATTTTTAGTTTCACCATTAACAGGTTGAACACACATACTGCAGTTTGCTAAAAAATCTTTTTGTCATATCCCAGTAGGCACAAAATGTAATAAGACAAAAATATAGGTTAAATTTAGGTCTGGACATCAGGTGACCAAAATTCAATGTCTACCCAGTGTCTAAGAAAAAGGTTACTTTGATGTCTAACTACGATGTCAAATTATGATGTTTTGTTGATTTTAGGTTGCGTTGGAAAGTGACCAAAATCATACGTCAAGCCAACATCTTAAACCAATATCATATTGACGTCAAATACTGACATTTATTTATCAGGTACGGCAACCAAAATCCAACGTCTGATAGAGTCATAGTGGTAACATCCACACAATGTCAAACTGTAACATCATTAGACGTTAATGTTTGGTTGTTTTCAGGTTGCATTGGAAAGTGACCAAAACCCAATTTGTATCTGTGGTGGGCATTGATGTTGGTCTGATGTTGGGTTCTGATGACAACCCGAGTTTCATTTCCACCTGAAATGCAATGTCCCATAAAGTTGGTGTACAACATCAATCTGATGCCATTTTGACGCCCCTGTGCCTACTGGGATCTGATTACATCAGATGAATTAAGATTTAAACCAGACAATAACATTGAAATAGTTCACACTTAACTATCTCTTGATACAATTTGCAGATTTAGCATGCTGTCCTGGGAGAGAACCCTGAGCTCGGAGATACTTGAGCCCAGGGCTCCTGCCTGGTCATGTAGCATGACCAAGCTTCCCCTGGTAAAGGAGAAAAGGTGGAGATGGGGTGGATGGTGGGCTTATTCAAAACGAAGAAAAGGAAAGTAGGATGTATGCGTTTATTTATTGGAGGCAGAAATTCATCTGATTGGTCTAGCAATGGTATCTTATTGGACTATGATTATTGGAAATGATTATTGATGCGAGACCAGCCACGATCATTCAAATCACATGCTCCTCTTGAAATTAGTTTATAAAACATCATATTGTGGGAATGCAAATGCTTAAATTCAGTGGTCTCAAACTCAATTCCTGGAGGGCCACAGCTCTGCAGATTTGATCTCCAACCACCTCCAACTCACAACTGCTTAACAGTCTTTAGTACTCTTGAACACTTTGATTAGTTGGACCAGCTATGTTTGATTGGTTTGGAACAAAACTTTGCAGAGCTGCATCCCTCAAGGAATTCAGTTTGAGACCTATGCCTTAATTCTTCGGCAACATTAAGGGAATGTTCTGTCATTTACCAAAGCATTTTTTCATGCCATTAACAGAATGAGTCACCATTTACAACAGCATTTTGCACCATTTGTCATGAAACTGAATTCTTCATCATTTATGATATCACTTTGGCCTGACATTTCCTAAAATTTCATTGACAAAATGGTTTTCGCAAACAGCAGGAGGTGAGTAAATATAAGAGAATATAATTTTAACAAGGTCTAATATTAAGTAAGCATGAACAGGGGCGCAGCAACCGTCACCCTCACTTTTAGAGACAGACCAAGAAACAGGTGATTAATAATTATTCATTCATTCCTTTTCTTTTCGGCGTAGTCCCTTTATTGATCAGGGGTTGCCACAGTGGAATGAACCGCTAACTTATCAAAAATACGTTTTTAACGCAGCGGATGCATTTCCAGGTGCAACCCATCACTGGGAAACACCCACACACTCTTGCATTCACACACATACACCACGACCAATTTAGCCTATTCAATTCAACCAATAGCGCATGTCTTTGGACTGTGGGGGAAACTGGAGCACCTGGAGGAAACCTACGAGAATATGGGGAGAATAATTATATGAACATAAACTGTTAGATCTCATGCAGCTGCCCCCCCACTTTTAAATGTTTGCTACGCCCCTGAGCATGAGTGAACTTTATCTTTAACAAGCTACAAAATTGTGCCAGTAAGACACAATTCATTTGATCACATTACTCTACTGTTGTGCTAGTTTTTAAACAAGGCACAGTTTGTCAGTCTTTTCAGAAATTGAAAAAAAATGCAGTGCTCACTATACCAGAGCTGACAGTAATAGCACATTACAAGTGTGAGTAACAGTAAAGTTTTTGCTATTTGTCACTGTTCCTTTTTCTTATTTGATATGTTCTGAATATTTTAACCCAAATGGGCCATGTTGTTTTCAGAGCACATCACAGCATACTCCATTTGTAATAACAAGTGAATAGCAAAGATGACAGCAAATGCACATGCAGATTTAAATGTACAAACCAAACTCTAGCAAAACACACAGTCTGGGATAAGAAAGAACAAGGAAAGAACACTAAGTATACAAGACTAAAAAAAACAAGGGTTTATAAGAAAATCTTTTACCATATAGAACTTTATAGAAAAAGTTCTATATGGTAAAATGAGGGCTGAAATTATTGTTCATAACGAATGACTAGGCCCACACTTAATCTGCACACACAGATTTTCGCAGATTTTTAGCCCGTCATTGAGTCCATGTATTTACTTGCGTAAATGTGTGTAAATTTATATTTGGTCAGTTTTTAATTTTAAAATAATATTTTTTTATTAAAAAATTTATTTTACAAATATTATCATGATATAATTATAATTTTTAAAATATTCATATGATTTATTTTACAGTACAGTTTGTAAAGTAATATGTTCTGTATTTTAGTACAGATATTTCATGAGAGACTTGTTTTGTTTACCAAATAAGTGGATCTAATTGGATTTGCAATGTAAACATTAGTTAAAAGTTATACATGTATTATTTGTTGAATTTATATATTAAGTTTGTAATTATGATACTCTTAAAATCATTCCACATAAATCCGCAGATTTAGCAAAAAATGTCTGGCAAGTAGCAAGTCTCTGTCTGGCTCATGACCCTGCACACATGAGCGTGAGTAATTTCAAAACTATTTTCTACATGGTTTGGCCAGCCTGACCTCTTGAGGTATTTTACGTTTTGTCAGTTTAGTGGCTAATTCGTATGAATTTGGTCATGCAAAAATGTACGATTGTAAAAGAAGGCATGGCATCCAACCCCGCCTCTAAACCCAACCATCACTGGGGAATGAGCATATCATAGTAAATTGTACGAATGAGATCATACAAATTCATACAAATGAAAAAGTTCCCACTAAATCAAAAAGTTACGAATTGTCGTGAGATTGTGTTGGGTTTGGCCACTATATCATTCATTATATCACAGTATCGGGTGACTTAAACCAAAACTTATGGCAGGGTGAAGATTTAAATAACAAACTCCATCAGAGTGTAATGAAAGTTTTTTGCCTCATGAGATCAAAGTGTGTACTGTTTTCTACTTTGACACCAGATTGTGACTCACTATTTCCTTTTGCAAGCTTCTTATTGGCCAACATGGCTTTATGATTAAGGTCATAGTCACCTATTAGTTGTCATGCTATTGACAGTGTGCATTTTCACGTGGACAGTTGTTTGTTTTTGTTTTTTTAAACGAAGAAGGGGAAAACTTCGCCTAATAAATGACACCATGTATGTTAGCCAATCACAGAAGTATACATTTATTTTAAAGAGTCTTGAATGCAGCTCATCTATACAAACTGTGTTTTAAAAAGAAAGGGTAAAAACAAAAAGATAATAAGCAATTACAGTCTTTCTATTATCATAATTTATGTAAAAGTCTTGCTAACATTATAAATAGACCACAGAGAACACTATACTATAATAAAAAACAGTTCATGACACTTTAAAAACTATATGTGACAGCAAATTTGGTGGTTTGTGAGCACAGAAGCAGAAAGTATGGAGTCAAAATGATTACTCACACATACATAATATTTCAAAAAGCAAAATAAAAGGAGTTTTAATTGTAAGGTTCAGAGAGAGGGTAGAAAGAACTAAAAAATAATAGGTTTTAAGTAGACCTCAGGGGAAAAAAATAAAGAGCGCACTAACACTGTCAGATAATTAAACTAAACAAAAAAAGATACACTGCAGCTATTAGAAATTTGCCTCCAAAACTTACTAACTGACTTCTGGCACAAGTGAGCGGTAGATAACCTGGTGTCACGAATGCAGAAGGACAGAATGAATGATTTTGCTATCTCCATTATCTCAGAGACGCGGACAGACTGGAGAAAGAAATTTTAATAAGCTCTTTCAATGTTGTCTCCACGAAACCTGTCCAGTCAACAGATTTGGCCTCAGTGCGGCACAAAAGGCAATGAGTGAGAAGCGTGGAAAAGATAAAGGTGAGCTTAACATCAAAAACAGCTTTTTTGAGGCGAGCTGCATCTCAAGGGGAAATATCAATCCACTGCCATGTTAACTCTTTCTGTTCTGTTCTGTGTTCTGCAGATGTAGGGGTCACTTTTTTGTTAAAGCACTCCATCATCTCATGATTGACATAGATTTTTTTATTTTATCTGATATTAAGGGGACCTTTATAAGACCATTTTCAACAAAAATATTGTATGACAAAGGCATTTTGAAGGAATGGAAATAGGAATGTTTGAAAAAGTCTCTTAAAGTGAATGTTTCTGAAAACTAAACCATGATTTTATTCATGTAAAGTAGCTTCTTTGTGGTCTCTGGAGTTATCGGCACTGCTCTGGTTCTTTGCTCAGCATTGGTCCTCTTTTTCACCCTGGTCTGCTGCTCCACCTGGCTTTCTGCTCTGCCAACTCTACCTTAATGCCCAGACGCTGTTTCTCTAACATGGACTTGGCTCTCCATTTCCCCTGCATGGACTTTTGTTTTGCTTTTTGCTTTATGAACCATCTGGAATCCACTCCTTAAAAGGGTAGGTAAAAACACTTATCCCTTCATTGTATTGTATACACTCACTGGCCACTTTATTAGGTATACCTTACTAGAACCAGGTTGGACCCCCTTTTGGCATCAGAACTTTTGGTCCATATTGACATGATAGCATCACATTGTTGCTGTCGATTTGTCGGCTCCCGTTCCCCCACATTCCAAAGATGCTCCATTGGATTGAGTTTCGGTGACTGTGGAGGCCATATGAGTACAGTGAACTCATTGTCATGTTCAAGAAACCAGTCTGAGATGATTCACACTTTATGACATGGCGTGTTATCCTGCTGGAAGTAGCCATCAGAAGATGGTTGGGACACTGTGGTCATAAAGGGATGAACATGCTCAGCAACAATACTCAGGTAGGCCGTGGCATTGACACAATGCTCAATTGGTACTAATGGACCCAAAGTGTGCCAAGAAAATATCCCCCACACTTTTAAACCACAACCACCAGCCTGAACCGTTAATACAAGGCAGGACAGATCCATGCTTTCATGTTGTTGACACCAAATTCTATACCTACCATCCGAATCTTGCAGCAGAAATCAAGACTCATGAGACCAGGCAACGTTTTTGCAATTTTATTGGCCAATTTTGGTGAGCAAAAACTGTAGACTCAGTTTCCTGTTCTTAGCTGACGGGGAGTGGCTTCTGCTGCTGTATCCCTTCCACCTTAAGGTTCGACGTAATGAGAGCATACCTCGGTTTCAGCAAGTGGTTATTTGAGTCACTGTTGCATTTCTATCAGCTCGAACCACTCTGGCCATTTTCCTCTGACCTCTGATATCAACAAGGCATTTGAGCTCCCAGAACTGCCACTCACTGGATATTTGTGTATGTGATTGGCTGATTAGAAATTCAGGTTAATTAGAAACAGGTGTATCTAATAAAGTGGGCGGTGAGTGCATATGCTCAAGTTCCTTCAATAATTATGAGCTTGCATTTGAATTCCCTTCCTTTCTCGTCCTCACAGTTTTGTTGATTTTTCTTTCAAAGAAATTAATTCTTGTACACAGAAATGGTGAATTAAATGTATCAAAAGTCACTGAAAATATTTTTATAAGGCTAGATTTCCATTGCAAATAACTGCTGCTCTTTTTGATGTTTAATTTAGCAAGAATTATTGAAATTCAAAGCTTCCAGCACTGACAATAAAACAAAATGTTTGTTGAGCACCAAATTAGCACATTTTAAATGATTTCTGAAGAATCATTTCACAGTGCAGACCGAAGTGGGCTGAAAAGTGCAAATAAATGACAATTTATAAAGAATAAATACATTGGATCCAACAATTTAAGCAATACTGAAGATTTATAGAATTTCCCACTGGTCATTTCTGTTCAGCTTTCTGTATAATGTGGCAGATTCAATTTTACATCATTCAAATGAATGGCAGTTTACAGTATGAACATACATTCTGTTCCCTGAATTGTTGTATTTACAACAATGGCTGGTATCAGCTTTAGATAAAACTACATAACCTTGACCTCTTGTATATACTGTATCTACATACACACCAGCTGGTGCTATTGCACTGGCGTGTATCAGTTCCTCCGTGCACCATCTCTAAAATAGCCTTAATTGGAGAAAGAAACAATTGCTGCCTATTGATTATCTCATTGTCACGAATTCAATTAGAGCCTGGAATGAGTGACGCTGCTCATTGAGTCCAGATGTCCCGAAGGCAAGTCTAATGGGAGAGCAGTAAAACCACAGCTTTATGGAAACGATTAGGTCTCAAAAATGCCCATATGCTCCACTGATGCATCACAGAGGTTACAGTAGCAATTGCTTTTTAATACTCAATAATGTTCATTCACATCTATTCCAAAAGTTAAAAACATAAATTAGGACCAATTCTAGATTTCTATACCGTTATCAAACCAAAAATATACTAGTGGCACTATTATTATGACAGCCAATCAATGGCACTGGGGAAAACCGTTTTCCTTCTACATCTCCTATATGTCATTGGTGCTGTTGCTTTGGAAACTGTGTTGTGACTTTGTAGCCCCGTGTGAATATATCTCCGCAGGATGCAAAAAACACAGCGATTAGCGACACACTGTGCTTTGCTCCCAACACCTCCATACCTCATACTGACTCAAAATGCTCCA
Source organism: Danio rerio (assembly GCF_052040795.2). Classification (NCBI taxonomy): domain Eukaryota; kingdom Metazoa; phylum Chordata; class Actinopteri; order Cypriniformes; family Danionidae; genus Danio; species Danio rerio. The sequence goes on from NC_141041.1 coordinate 35,085,200, forward strand.
AGCGCTTCACCACATGAGCCGACCACCTCCTGAGCTCACAGTGTCTCCAACGTTCCTTCAAGACGGTTCTCCAAAAATACATTTGGAGAGGGCCACCTTTTGAACAGCCGTGTTGAGACTTTCGGTCTACACTGTTTAGCCCCAGGTGTTTTGTATCCCTCTGAGACAAAGCCTTGCAATACACAAAGGCAAAGAACATGCTGTAAAGTCTGAGTAAGGAAGTAAATTCCCTAAATTATATCATTGCGATGCAAAATTATGATGACTGAAAGTGTGGTAATTATTGAGCATATTTGGTATTTTTGCTATGTTTTGTTTGTGTTTGGAGGGCTGCTATACAGAGAGCAATCCTGCAGTGTTGCCAGGTCCACTTATTGCATTTTCTGTTTGTTCAGGCTGGCTCATGAAGTAATCCAGTTGCTAAAGTTGGCAGTTATGAGTTATAGTATGGTATTCCAATGAAGGCATTTGTATTTATTAGTGGCTTTTTCTTTTGTTTGCTGTTGCTTTTTTGTTTTAAGATCTGACAACATGGATAATTAAGATTCTACCTCTTTCTCTTTGATTTCTTGTATTGGCATACAAAACAGAGAAATGTCTCTGCATTTAAATGTGTCATTAACAAATAGTTGCTAAGTTTGGTTCTGTATAAACTTCAAAATAAACTGCTCAAATATAGGCACATATGGCTCAGTTGTTAGCAGTGTTGCCTCACAGCAAGAAGGCCACTGGCTCGAGCTCCCGCAGGGTCAGTCGGCATTTCTAAGTGGAGTTTATGTAACAAACAGGACTGACAGCCACTCACCCAGCCAGCAGAGGGAGCCCTCACCGGAATTCTTACTGCCAGTTATTCATTGGTTACTTCCTGTTTGGTGACTATATTAACCTGGCCACACCAAACACTGAGTCCGAAACCGCATACTTTCGAAAATATTTTCGAGAATTCGAAAATCAATAGGCGAGAAGTACCCGGATGACTTACTACTTCCAGCGAGATTCTGTGGGTAAAGTCTAGATCGGATATGCGGCCGGCTGGAAGTGCGATATGCACATTAATAAAGCAGCTTTTTTTTATGACACTGTATAACAACAATTAATATTTTTACAGTACTGTGAGGGTTGAGTTTAGGGTTGGGATGGGGTAGGGGTTAAAAAATACATTTTATTGGGTAATTTAATAGATAAAATAACTAATACTCAGTACAACAACTGATTTTACTTTACTGTGACGGTTGGGTTTAGGGTTTGGGTGGGGGTAGACATTAATAAAATACAACAAATGAGAAATTTAATAAATAATAGAAATAATTCTCGTTAACTTCCAGCCGCAAACGTATCCGCTCTAGCAACAACCTCTGAAATGCGCATCCCATGCACGCTGCGCTATCCCATAATGCCCCGTGAGTGAATTCATAAATGGAAGTGAAACGACGCAACTGACGCAGGTACAGTATGTCACATGACCGTGACAAAATGGTGGATGTAGTACGTCCAAATTCCATTCATACTTTTCACATTCATACTGTATAGAACGTACTTTTCTAACGGCCGAGTAGTACGTTTAAATTCAAATGCAGTACCTACTGAGTAGTAGGCGGTTTCAGACGCAGCCTCAGTGTGAAGAATTGCCAGTATCTTCTGCCTTACCAAGCGGTTTCTCACTGTTTGATCTGCCTTTCTGTTATGACCTTTGCGCCTGTTTTTGTTGACTACTGATTTTTGGAAGACTGATTTTTGCCTTAATTGCCTTGGTGGACACTCTGTTTGTTACTCTGAATCTGCATGCTTTTTTGACTACGATTTAGCCTGGTGTTTTGGATTTGTTTGCTAATAACTATTAAACTTCTTGCATTTGGATCCCATCTGTCTCCATGTCGTTACCACCAACATTGTCACGGTTCGCATGTTCTCCCCGTGTTCGCATGGGTTTCCTACAGGGTGCACTGGTTCTCCTACAGTCCAAAGACATGCGCTTTAAGTTAACTGGATGAGATAAATTGGCCATAATGTATGAGTGTGTGTGAATGGGTGTTTTCCAGTACTGGGTTGTGGCTAAAAGGGCATTCGCTGTGTAAAACATATGCTGGATAAGTTGGCAGTTCATTTCATTCTGGCAGCCCCTCATAAATAAGGGACTAAGCTGAAAAAATTTGAATGAATAAATTTATTGAAGTTAACTTGGCTGTCAGTTCACTTTTAATATGACTATTTCTGTAGTTAATGAAAGCACACACTGGATTCCACAACCAAAACAAATAAAGAAATAAATAAATAATAAATAATAAAATAACTCATGAAAAAAAATATCAAAAGTTTGATCATAATCTTTGACTAAACAAATAAATAGTAAAAAAAAAAGATTTCACACCAAAATTAAAGTACTATAATACTTTTATTCACCTGCAAGGTGTTTCAAACTCATAATATACATATTAATCTTTAAAACATAAACAAATTCACATTTAAATTTCATATCAAATGTTTTGTCACATCTGAGACATTTCTAATTCATTTAAAATTGAAGCAATCACAACTCAAATGCTTCAAACTATTCATAAAGAGATAAAAAGGAAAAAATCCATATGCGCAGAGACTTAATCCAAGTCTATTGAAGAGGCATGAATGAATATGTCACTTTATATATTAACATATTTAACTTAGCCTTTCATTGACTTTTCGATTTGGCCACAGAAGCTCAAACATGCTTCTGAGAAAACAGCACTTATATTAAGTGGACATGGCAACACTACAAGAAAACATTTGATTTCTGTTCAACAGGGGTTTAGGGAATGTTAAAGGAATACTCTGCTTTTTTAAAACTAGGCTCATAGAGTTAAGAAGTTGAGTTTGAGTTGATTTTTTTTATCCATTTAGCCGATCTGTGAGGCTGGTGGGACCACTTTTGGCTTAGCATAAAAAATTGAATCAGATTAGACCATTAGCATCTTATTAAAAAAAAAAAAAATTGTTTTGATACCTTTCTATTTAAAACTTAACTTTTTTGACATTTAAGAGTGAGATGATAATGGTCTGATCTTATTGAATGATTTATGCTAAGCTAAGCTAAAAATTAAGTTACTATGGTTCTGCAGTCCATGTTGTTGTTTTAGTTGCCCAGTGTTCACACATGACTGACTGAGAATGAATTCGTCACCTTGGAGTTATAAGGTTCTATCTGCATTATAAAGGATTTTGAGATATTGAGCTTTAAAGTTTTTGCAATTGGGGAAAAAAGACACAGGGCAAATGCAGATAAAACATTCTAATTCTAAAAAGTCATTTCCCGCTTGGAATTATAAGGTTCTATCTGGTAGATCATTAATTAAAGCATTGCTTTTCAAGAAATACAATCAGTCTCTTTACAAATTTAATGATTAAAAAAAATGTTGTAACAATATGGTGATGTTGGAGAAAGTTACATTTTGCTTTCATAAATTTAATGTTTTAGGATGAATATTTTTTCTTGTTCAAATAAAGCATACAAGGCTGTGATAAATATTTTGATGAAGTTAACTTATGAACAAAGGTTTGACAGCGTAGCCACACCTCACTCTGTCTCCTTAACCAATCACCTACTCCCTAAAACATCTTTAAGGTAGACCAGCTCTCTGTTCATCTCGCTCTCTCAAACCCACCCTCCCTCTATTTCCCTCTATGTCCTTGTGTGTAAACGTAAATGTTACTTATAAAAACTTATAAAACTTATATATAAGTTTTATATAACTTATAAAAAACATCACATAATGTAAATCACTTGTCATTTAATAAAGAATGTGTGAATAACTCAATTTTGACAAAAATGTCAGATAGAACCTTATAATTCTAGGGTGATGAATTATGTATGTGCTTGACATCACAGTTTTCACAAATTTGCATTTTTGTAGCTTACACAAAGGGAAAAACTATATAATTTCTATCCATCCTGAAGCTCGTTCCTCAAGCTGCTACTAAAGAAATTTCCGAAATACTTAAGACATTTATTTTAGTTTTAATTTTAGTTGAAATCATTGTTATGTAAATGTTCCCCTACAAAGTACAAGTATCTAATATAGTTGCTGTAGCCTAATATTAGTTTAGCCCGACATTGTTCATAACAAAAAATGCTCAAGGTGTTAGAATACTGATATTACTGAGTTATTATTAAGGAACATTGCTTGATTATCTTACAGAAATGCATCGGCACATAGAAACCTTGACACTGTATTTCTTATTTTCAGAAGTACCAAGAATCCAATATTTTATCTGATGCGGGTATTATTTGGCATAATTAATAACTGTGTTAGATCAGCGGTGTATTTGTGTGGCCTCTCTGATCTCTGGCCTCCGTTTCCATTAGCTGCTATTTTTTTCTGGAGGGGAGTCTCTGTTGCAGGACTAAATGAATGCAATATGTCATTATCAAGAGGGGCACGCAGCATATTTTTCAGCAGTGTTGTGGAGAAAAATATGTTTGTATCATAGTGCAGTCAAATTTTCGAGGCAGAAATGTGTGATTACTTCCTCCCCAAATCCAGCTTGACATCCGTGGGCTGAGGTTCAGTCAATTGATTTTCATCAGTTATGTAGACACAGGGCAGACAGTTACATAACCAAAAAGAAAAAGAATGTGGAATCATTTATCCTGAGCTGATTTCTGTAGTTTGTCTCAGGAATGCCAGTGGATTTGAAAAATGAACTAATTTTATACAGCATTGCATAATGTTAAACACTATCATTTGTGTTAGTTATTTATAATACTTTGCACTATGCTTGTTGGCTTTTGGGTGGCATGGTGGCACGGTGGCTCAGCGGTGAGCACTGTCGCCTCACAGCAAGAAGATTGCTAGTTTGAATCCCGGCTGGGCCAGTTGGCATTTCTGTATGGAGTTTGCATCTCCTCCACTTTCGCGTAGGTTTCCTCTGAACATGTTTTTTATTTTAAATCTTTAATATTTTAATTACTACATACTTATTTTTTCTTTAAAACTAAATATTTTTTAATGAATAATAAAGAAACAAATCTAGCTCCATATGGTTTCCCCTATAGTACAATGACATGCACTAGGGGAATCGAATAAACTAAATTGGCCATAGCGTATGAGTGTGTGAATATCCACTGTGTAAAACACATGCTGGAATAGTTCATTTCGCTGTGGCGACCTTTGAAATAGAGACTGAGTCGATGGAAATTAAATGAATGAATTTTGGGTTTTACAGTAAACATTACCTTTAACAAACAGTTTACCCAAAAATTATTAATCAGCCATGATTTTTTTCAACACGTCTTTCTTTTTTTTAGACAACACATGCCTTATTTAAACTATTTTCTTGATGATTGTTAAATTAAAAAAAAAAAAAAATTGGTTAAAAAATACATATTACATACAAATACATTTCATAATGCATGCAAAACATATCTTATTAAGCTTATTTAATGAAAAATCACATTAATCTAATTTAATTTAAATTTATTTGTTTTATTGCTATAGTTGTTGCATCCTGTCACGTCCTAGTTGTTAATGTGTAAATAACCTATTCTAGTAAAGCTGGCACCTCATCCTAACTGTTAACTGATGTCATTATTACATTTTACAGAAAATATACTATACAATATGTGTCTGAAATGGCTCCTACACACGTATAAAGTACATTATATAAATGTATAGGAATATACCATGAACAGCAGCAACACTAATTATTTTCTTTATTCTCTGTTTCCACCTGGGTACACTCTCCCCAGGCCCCTAGAGACTATGCAGCACCATTGATGCGATACAAGAGCTGTGAAGAGATGATCCTAAGGTATCCATAATCCTGGACCAGGCCGTATCCCGAACTGATGCTGTGGTTCTCATGGAGGAATGGAGTGCATGAGAAGACCACCATGACAAACGAGTCCTTTCATTGATCCTGTGGGCCAGCCTGACCTCCCGCCAGTTCCCTACTCACACCTGAAGCTTCTCCAGCCTCCAGCGCCTAGACTGGAAGTAACTCCACACAGGAAGTTTGGCCAGAAGAATAATGATCGTGCTCAACAGAGCCTAGTCACTCTAAAGGTTTTTTTTTCCCCTTCACTTCGTCAATTGGTGCAGTTTTTTTTTTCCTCCCCACTGTCACCAATGGCTTACTTGGATCGGGACCAGTGGTTCTGCACTTTGGTGGTTTCACTCAGTGTTTGAACTTTCAGCAGTGAAATTTAATCCATGCTGAACTAAACTAAACTGAACTTCAACTCTGAAATCTGGAGTTCACTAGAACTATGTTGAGCTGCTTTGACACAATCTACATTGTGAAAAGCGCTATATAAATAACCATGAACTGAATTGAACTATCTGAAGCGAAAGGGACAGCCATTTGAAGTCACAGTGGATGTTATCGAGTGCGCTTCTTTGGTCCCATGATGGACCACAATAACACTGATGTGCACTATATGAATAACCCCTAGAAAATACATAAGCAATAAGCACCATAAGATGCCATCCAGTGTATTATTGCCTAATGGCCAGCTGTCCATATTAAATAACATATTTTCATTCAGTAGAATCAGCAGATTTAGTCATATTTTTATCTCAAGTTCACACTTAAATATAGCTTGACGCTATTAGCAGGTCGATAAGCATAAGGGGGTCCAAGATCAGGTATGTCTCGAGAGCTCCCCCTGGAAAAGGACGAAAAGGAGGAGATTAAGTGGAAAGGGGGATCCTTCTAAAATGAAGATAAGGCAGTAGGGTGAAATCTGTCTATTTATTGAAGGCTTGAATCAATTTGATTGGATTATTGCTGCTTATAGACGAGACCAGACACAATCAATCATACAGTATCACATGTACTTCTCGAAATTAGTTTTTAAAACTTCACGTTGTAGATTTTTTGTGGAATAATGTAAGGAATAGTGAATGAGAAATTACCTATTGGGGGGCATTTTCAAGTGTCTATTTTTCTGTGTTCATGTTTATATCATGGTAGTTCTTTAAGAAGGAGTCTCTGTAGTTTGGCAGGTACTACTGTATGTGCCTGTGCTGTATCAGATTGGAAAATTACATCTCATCCCATCACATATCATGTCTTACCAGTGTCACTAGATTTGCTCCAGGTTTTATCATTGTTCTTCCAATATTTGTAACCACATCTACTTGTTACCATTTGAAACACCCATAAACAAGATAGGTGTTGTAAAATAATTACTAATGCTTGTGCATGCTCAATAGCTGAATTTGAAATATCGGAAATATATTTAATAACTGGAAATATCATGTTTTAAATGTGATTAAAGCTGAAGCAACAAAAGTAATGATACTGTATTGGTCACTGATGATTTTATTACTGATTTGAAATATATAATTAAGTTCAGCAAGCAGTTTTGGAGATTTCAGGATTCTCCATTCATTTGGATAGTACTTGGCCTTGATGAACTGCCAGGAGGCATTGCAAATATTGCAGCTGAGTGAACAGATTTTCTTTGAAAGGGACTTTGATATGTATAAGTGAAATTAAGTATACTTTAAAAGGCTGAACTACTGAGCTACGAACAGTAATGAAGTAAATATTTGTATGCATTTTAATTCATAGGCATGTGCATTATATTTGACAGTCAAAAAACAATGAAAGACTACAGGACCATATGTGCGAAGACACATATGCTGTGTCCCAATTCGCATACTTACACTACAGCCTAAAACTATGTACTTATTTAAAAGATATACTTTTGAGTGTGTAACAGAAGAGTATGCAAGCTTTTGGACATACTACTTCCTCATTAACAGCTCTTTATGTTGCTTGTTTATGAGCCCTGTCAATCATCCACACATCATCAACATTTCTGTCAAATTTAATTTCCTACCTTATTGGAGAGGCAGCAACAGGTTAATCTCCCATTCACATGTCTTTCATACAGAGAAATCTCCTCAGGTCTTTGGATAATTATGCATTCAGACTTCAATGTCCAAACACGTGTTTATATATGTGCAGTGATGTTTTTGCAGATGAATTATAACACCGAAAACACAATTTAACATCTATCTGTCATACAAACATCTTTACCGAAGCCTCTCAACTTGATGTTTGGTGTTGTGCATGTTTGTAGTTTATTTACACTTTTCACTCGCATTTGTAGTTCTAATCGAATTCACATCTAACAAACAATGTACTGTGGGCAATATCAGCAGTAAGAGTAAAAACGGTTCTACGCTTAAAATTTTTGCCAAAAATAGTAATCTGGGAACCATTGGCATACTCATTTCAACATACTACGATAAGGTACATACTAATTATATTTTCAAATACCATTAAGGACGGACAGTATGGGTTGTTGCTAGATCGGATATGGTTGCGGCCGGAAGTTAACGAGAATTATTTATATTATTTATTACATTTCCAATTTATTGTATTTTATTAATGCCTATTATTAATTATTGTTATACAGTGTCATAAAAAATGTTCATATAATTAATATACATATCGCATTTCGGCCGGCCGCATGTCCGATATAGACTTTACCGATAGTATGCGAATAGAGTGGAGAAACTATGACATCATCTTGTTGGCTAATCGGCTGCTAGCATAAAATACATTTTGTTTTGCTTTACGGTTGTGGTAAAAGTTTTTAAACTGTATGTATAAATGTGCCTACATAGTATTATCATAAGACATTTTTATGAGAGGCTAAGACAAGTGCATCACTTGTGTGCACACAGCCCGCTTACCTTAGTAACAGACGACAGAAATGAGGCATGAGGGACAATTCTACATGCCTGCAAGTTCCATCGTGGATAACACTTAATGTTTTTCTTTGGTCACGAAGTACAGCGAAAAGCAGCCACAGTGTAAATATTGCCGTTATGACATAGAGTTAAATGTGTTCAGATGAAGAAAAAAAAGACGGAAAATCAATTGATCATGTTAAAATGACAGTTAATAGGCATGTATTTTTACACATTTATTCACACGTTTGCATTACTGAGAGCAGGAAAGAGACAGGCTGCATTGGTAAGCAGTATCTTCATAATATTGTGTAATTAAAACAAATAATCAACAAATTAATCTGTCTTGACAGTCTTTACAAGTTAAGGTGGTCACTTTACAAGTAAAAAATACTACAAACTAAAAAGTTTCATACTATTCATGAAAATATTTAAATAACAGACAAATCGAAATGTCCAACACAAGCGAGCTGTGTTCCAGACTCGATGACATACAATAAACCGCCTGTAGTCCCATTTAGCAACTTGATCAACCGTCTTTTTAAAGAAGCGTAACCGATTAAAAAAATCGAGAGTGTGATGTAACTGATGTGTTTTATGTCATAGAATAAAACATGAAAGTTTCTTGAGTGGGCGAGGTAGTGGCGCAGTAGGCTCACCGCAAGAAGGTCGCTGGGTCGCTGGTTCGAACCTCGGCTCAGTTGCCGTTTCTGTGTGTTCGCATGTTCTCCCTGCCTTCGCGTGGGTTTCCTCCAGGTGCTCCGGTTTCCCCCACAGTCCAAAGACATGCGGTACAGGTGATATGGGTAGGGTTAATTGTCCGTAGTGTATAAGTGTGTGTGTGGATGTTTCCCAGAGATGGGTTGTGGCTGGAAGGGCATACGCTGCGTAAAAATTTGCTTGATAAGTTGGCGGTTCATTCCGCTGTGGCGACCCCGGATTCATAAAGGGAGTAAGCCGACAAGAAAATGTATGAATGAATGAGTTTCTTGAGTTTGTGTCAGCCACAAACCTTATTTAAGCAATTTAACTGAAATCTTATTTAAAAAACAAATTTGAATTTGGGACGAGGGAACCGGAACTGCTATAATGCTAACTTGCTTCCTGGTTTTTGCATACAAATTGACGCCATAGTTCCCCTTCGGGGGGAACTTCAGCACTATAAGTGGATTTGATTGTAAAATCCACGCATTGGGAGGTTCGGTTCAGAAGCTACTCGTCTGAAAGAGTATTGAACGGGCCAATTAAGAATGAATTGGCAGCGCAAGCCTGCGCAGGTGAGCGGCATAAGCAATCAACTGAGTATATAAGCTCACCTGGCGCAGCAGACGCTATCCTTTTCGCTTCAGAGACTTTCTGATCGAGTCGATGAGGGTTCCTCCTGCTGTGACCAGCGATTCTGAGCGAACGAGAGCATTCTCCCGGTCCAGAGTGTGTACACGCAGTGGCAGACGGTCGAGCTGGGTTTCTCCCTTGCCTGGCGTTCTTTGGGTCCGGTCCTCCAGAGCGGTGCGTATAAAGTTGCAAACTTCACAGAAAGAGCAACACAGTCGTGCAGCACGTCCTTATCAGGACGGCGCTCCGACTGTGCGTTTCTGGATGCGGTGGTTTCCTGTCCTCGGATGATGGGCGCGGGCACTGTGTTACATGTCTGGGGGTCCAGCATGTTAATGCGCTGCTCGCGGGCAGTTCATGTCGTCATCGCGATGCCATGACTGTTGCGCAAGATCGCGGTTAGCCTTTGCAAAAAGGCGAACCACCCCAGTTGTCCCCTGCTCTGCAGCGGGCACTCGGGCAGATCTGAGGGTTTCAGCGAGAGATAATCCGTCGCCCACGGGCCCGCGGACCTCCCGCTCCTCTAAGCGCTCCATCCAAGCTTCGGGCGGAGGAAGCGATCCGTCTAACAGATGGTAGCCCTTACGCCCGATGACACCGGAGACCAGATGTCCACCGCGGCATCGGAGGGTGGGCTTTCATTGTCCGATGATGATCCAGACCCGCTCGCCCCCTTCGGGCTGGTGAGCGCTGTCACTACGGATCCTGAAACGGACATGTTAGCCGTACTTTCCCGGGCTGCTTCGGCCGTGGGTTGGAGATGGTTTATCCCCCAGCTCCGCGGCCGGACCGACTAGAGGGGCGTTCCCTTCTTCCCGGAGGTGCACAGTAGGCTCACGCGGTCTTGTAAAGCACTTTTTTCTGCTCGTGCTGCGTGTTCCTCCACCCTAACCACTCTTGACGGTGAAACAGCCAGGGGGTATGTGGCGATTCCTCAGGTTGAGTGCGCGATGGCGGTAAATCCGCGCGGCGCCTCTTCTTGGCGGGGTCCGCCTCGTCTCCCATCCAAAGCCTGTAAGTTATCTGCCTCCCTCGGAGCTAGAGCTTACATAGCTGCGGGCCAGGCTGCTTCCGCCTTGCATGCGATAGCCACCTACCAGCGCTACCAAGCGCAGGCGCTGGCCGAGCTGCACGAGGGTGGGTCCAACCCAGGCTTACGAGCTTCGCACCGCCGCCGACTTAGCTCTTCGGACTACTGAGTCCGCTGCGTGTGCGTTGGGGAGGACGATGTCCACATTAGTGGTCCAGGAGCGCCACCCCTGGCTGATATGCGCAAAGTCGACAAAGTCCGCTTTCTTGACTTCCCCATATCCCCAGCCAGGTTCGGCGACACTGTCTGTGAATTCACCCAGGAATTCAAGGCGGTGAGAGAGCAGTTGGTGGGTGATGTCTTATCGGCGGTCCGTAGCCCGCTCCGCCCGCCGTGCCATTCATACCTGCTCCTCGCCGAAGGCGCCCGCCTACGAGAGCTGCTCCGCCCCCGCACACGCCTAAGGCGAAGCGAGCGCGTCGGGCACCTCGGAAGCAGGCAGCCCCCCTGCCCAGAACGCCGCTAAGTCCGGCAACGGACCGCGAAGCGCCCCTGGGACAGGCCATCTGGAGAAGAGGGAACTTGCTCTTTCCCCGCTGGAGGGCGGGGCCCCATTTCCAACGGCACTTTTTACTGCCATGAAAACATTATGAAAGGGCACTTTTCACTTCCCCAGATGTGACAGCCCGAAATCTGCCAGTCTGGGACGCTATGCTTTCTAGCTTGCAGATTCGGTGCGTTTCGCCAGTGGCTCACGAGCGCTGGGAGGACGGTCTCCTTTCTCCCACCCCTCGAGCCTCCCCTCCGGAGCTCGGGTTTGGAGTGAGAGCAAATATCTCACCTCCAGCTTTTCCGTGGGACCCGCGAGCTTCCCGGATCAGCACACCCACTCCGCGCTGCCCCACTGCTGGTACGTCAGCGATTGTAGCGATGAGTCCATTAGCGAGAGCTCTGCCTGCCTGGTTAGCGCGGGCCAGCTCTTCGCGGTGGCTCATACGCACAATCAGACTCGGCTATGCGATTCAGTTCGCGAAACGGCCCCCCAAGTCACGGGTGTGTATTCACCAGGGTCAGCCCCCTGTCCGCCCCTGTCTTGCGAGAGGAGATTGCTGTCCTCCTGGCGAAGGATGCAATCGAGCCGCTCCCTCCAGCCGAGATGGAGAGCGGGTTTTACAGCCCACGCTTCATCGTGCCCAAAAAGAGCGGTGGGTCACGGCCAATCCTAGATCTGCGCGTTTTGAACCGCTGCCTGCACAAGCTGCCGTTCAGAATGCTCACGCAGAAGCGCATCCTCCGGTGCGTTCGTCCTCTGGGTTGGTCTGCAGCATTAGACCTGATGGACGCGTATTTCCATGTCTCCACTCTTCCTCGCCACCGACAGTTTCTGCGGTTTGCGTTTGAAGGTCGAGCTTGGCAATACAAAGCCCTCCCCTTCGGGCTCTCTCTGTCTCCGCGGGTCCTCACCAAGCCCGCGGAGGGTGCCTCAGCGCCCCTTCGGCTCGCGGGCATCTGCATACTCAATTTCTTTACGACTGGCTGAATTGCCCTCTCTTTTGATTATGCACAGAGTTGATTATGCACAGAGACAAAGTGCTCTGGCACTTCCACCTGTGGGGCTTTCAGGTCAACCGAGAAAAGAGCAAACTCGCCCCCGTGCAGGGGATCTCTTCTCTCGGGCTGGAGCTGGACTCGGTCACCATGGCAGCGCGCCTCTCCGGAGAGCGCGCTCAGCTGATGCTGTACTGTCTGAGAGAGCTCGACAGTAAAATAGTGGTCCCACTGAAACAATTTCAGAGGCTCCTGGGGCATATGGCATCCGCAGCCGCTTCATGCCGCTCGGATTATTCTATATGAGACCACTTCAGCACTGGCTTCACGATCGAGTCCCCAGACGCGCATGGCACGCGCGCGCACACCGAGTCTCTGTTACTGCGCTGTGTCGCCGCGCCCTCAGCCCTTGGAGCGACCCCTCGTTCCTACAGGCCTGGGTGTCTCTAGAACAGGCGTCCAGTCTTGTTGTCGTTTCAGCAGACGCTTCCAACACGGGCTGGGGGGCTGTGCGTTGCGGGCATGCGGCTGCGGACCTGTGGAAAGGTACCCAGTTGCATTGGCATATCGCCTGGAGCTGTTGGCAGTGTTCCCCGCTCTCCACCGTTTTTTTCCGGTGTTGGAGCGGCAACACGTGCTGGTCAGGACGGACAGTACGGCGGCGGTGGCGTATATCAGCCGTATAGGGGGTATGCGCTCTCGCCGCATGTCTCAGCTCGCCCGCCGTCTGCTCCTCTGGAGTCATCCGCGGCTGAAATCGCTGCACGCCATTCATATTCAGGCAAGCTCAACCGTGCAGCCGATGCGCTCTCACGGCAGCCTTGCGTCCTGGAGAATGGAGACTCCACCCCGAGTCTGTTCAGCTGATATGGGCGCGATTCGGGGAAGCCCAGATCGATCTGTTGCTTCCCCCGAGATCGCTCATTGCCAGTTGTTCTTTCCCTGACCGAGTGCTCTCGGCACGGATGCACTGGCTTACAGCTGGCCTCGGGGCACGCGCAATACGCGTTTCCCCCAGTGAGCCTGCTCGCGCAGTTACTGTGCATGGTCAGGGAGGACGAGGAACAGGTTGCTGGTTGCGCCCCTCTGGCTCAACCGGACCTGGATGTCAGAGCTCTCCCTCGCGATAGCCCTCCCCTGGCAGTCCCTTCGAGAGAGCACCTACTCTCTCAGGGACAGGGCACCACCTGGCACCCTCGCCGATCTTTGAAGAGATTTTTAGACGCGAGGAAGACTTAGGTAACCTCCGATTGCGGTGGCTAATACCGTCACTCGGGCTAGAGCCCCCTCCCCGAGCGCGCCTATGCCCTGACGTGAAGTCTATTCACTGAATGGTGTGTCTCTCGCTGAGAAGACCCCCGTAATTTGCCAGATCAGCGTTGTGCTTTCTTTACGCCGAGAGAAGTTGGAGAGCAGGCTGTCGCCCTCCACACTCAAGGTTACGTGGCTGCCATCTCCGCTCTCATAACGCGGTGACTGGCAGCACCGTGGGAACGCATAACCTCATCATCCGGTTCCTCAGGGGCGTTAAGCGAATTAATCCACCCCGCCCCCTCTCATGCCCTCTTAGGATCTCGCTCTCGCTACACAAGCCGCGTCAGATCCCTTCGATCCTCGACTCAGTATTTTCTGTCCCTGAAGACAGCTCTGCTGGTCGCGTTGATATCGATTAGAGGGTCGGGGACCCGGAGGCATTTTTCGGTCAGTGACTCGTGCCTGTAATTGGGCTGGCTTCTCTCACGTATGAGACCCCGCCCGCGATATGTGCCCAAGGTTCCTACCACTCCGTTTTAATACGAGGTAGTGAGCCTGCAAGCGCTGCCCTCGGAGGAGGCAGACCCAGCCCTTATTTATTGTCCAGTTCGCGTTTTGCGTATTATCCGGACCGCACTCAGAGTTTAGATCATCTGAGCAGCTCTTCGTCTGTTATAGCGGTCGGCAGCAGGGAAGTGCCGTACCGAAATAAGTTCCCACTAGATTGTGGATGCCTTTCTTTCACTATCAGAGCCGAGATGAGCCGCGTCCCCCGAGAGCGCGTGCGCACTCCACTCGGAGCTTCGCATCCTCTCGAGCGCGCGCACGCGGCGCCCCTCTAACAGACATCTGTAGAGCTGCGGGCTGGGTGACACCCAACACATTTGCAAGGTTTTACAATCTGCGAGTGGAGCCGGTTTCCTCAAGGGTATTAGGTAACCCTTGGTGATTGAGGAAACAATTCGGTAGGGTGTTGAAACACGCTTGCTGCGCCATTTTCCCTAACACGGAGATACGTGCGCCTTTTTATCTGTCAGTAAAGTTCCCCGTCAGGTGAGCCCTGCAGATTCCTCCGTGGCCCCCAGCACTGACTCAGCGGAGGAGTCACTTGCTGGCCCACTACGTTGTAGGTCTGCCCGCTGGTCAGCCCGCGTTTTGGGTAAAGGTGCCTGCTATGCGTGGTCCCCACTAGGCGATCCCATATGCTTATTCAGCCACGGTTAAGTCCCCCCCCCCTGGGCGGACCCGTGTCTTCCCTCCCCGCTAACCACTCTTTTGCTATGCGTACTCCCCCTTTTTAGGGCTAGTCCATATGTAAATTCTGCCATCTATCCCCCCTTGGGTAACGGATGGCCTCCGCAGCGTCCTCCCTATCGGGATTGCACGCTTCCCAACGTACTGTCGTATTTTCCTAGAATTATCTAGATGCTCACGACTTCCCAAAAAATATATATAAATCCGTAAAACTTCTGTTGAAGTAGGATAAATTAGGGCCAGGGACACGTTGGAGGACCGCGCCCCCCATGATGTGGGTGCGTCACGCTTGCTTGACTATCTCCTCATCGGGGGTGTTGGTAAGGTGCAGTCATTATGGCGCTTTCAATGGGCTCCCAATGCGTGGATTTTACAATCAAATCCACTTATAGTGCTGAAGTTCCCCCCGAAGGGGAACGTTCGAGGTTACTAAAGTAACCCTTCGTTCCCCGAGGAGGGGAACGGAAGCACTATACTCCGTCGCCATAATGACTGTCCCTTAGCTGTTGAAAGTCTCTTCAGCTTAAAAAGGATAGCGTCTGCTGCGCCAGGTGAGCTTATATACTCAGTTGATTGCTTATGCCGCTCACCTGCGCAGGCTTGCGCTGCCAATTCATTCTTAATTGGCCCGTTCAATACTCTTTCAGACGAGTAGCTTCTGAACCGAACCTCCCAATGCGTGGATTTTACAATCAAATCCACTTATAGTGCTTCCGTTCCCCTCCTCGGGGAACGAAGGGTTACTTTAGTAACCTCGAACGTTCCTCCACTCTATATTGTGAAAGGTTTTATTAATTTTTTTCAATGTATGTGAACTGTACCATATAATTACACCTTTTATATTTATTTTATAATTCTATTTTGTGGTCAGAGTTGTGCCAACATAGCTGTTAGATAAATTAAAGTTATAAATAAATTGTCTACACTAACTATATAAAATCCTGAATGAAAACACCAGGATGAAAAATCAAGAGAAAACAAATTTCAATAGAAAAAGCCTTAAAGAAAGCAAATTTCACTGAGGCGTTTTAATTACTTTTCATCTTGCAGATTTACTTTCCTTATTTTAAAGGTGTCTAAAATGTCAAATAAATCGGATGGTCATACAAAAAAAGCTCCCAGCTAACCTCCACTAAGCACCATAATAGCCTACCCGGAGCGTCTTACTGAAGCAAACATCTCTTCCCTCACTCTGGTGATAACAGCTCCACGAATGACAACATTTACACATGTGCTCGCTCCACAACAAAACAATTCGCTTAATGCGAGACAGCAGCGGCTTTCACACCGGAATGGGTTGTTTGTTGTAGTTTTTTAGGTGCTCGACGCTTGTACGGCTTCGTTCCGTTGCGTTACAAACAGAGGGAATGAAATAAGTATCTGACGGAAACGCAGAACAGCACGAGAAAAAGCACTCAGACGTGAACGAGGACTAAACTTCTCTAGAAGAGACGGAAAAGATGCCTTTGTAAGAACATAACCCTTCTCAACAGGTAAATGTTCTTTATATATTTCATTTTTATTCAAGTGTACATTCCTTCACGTTACCGCTGTATCAGTTCAGCTGTCTGTGTGTGTGTGTGTGTGTAAGTGTGAGGGACTGTATTATCTCATCCGCAGTAGCGATGCTCGCATACTAACTAACATGCTGCAGTAAACTGCACAGTAATGAATTTAAGGCACCAAACAATAATAATTTTGACCTAAAGTATTCATTTTTATTTGCATAACTATTTATAGATGTCTGTTCTTTCTTGAGAAAACGCTAAAGAAAACGTGTTTCATATTTGCTAGTGTTTTATCCTTGTTGACTTGAACTTGTGAAGTCTCTATCATCTTGACAGTTTAAAAATGAAATGTGTTCTCTTATTCTTTATGTATTGTGCATGCATTAGTCACTGTCATCTGAAGATCTGAAGAACATTTGCATATCTTGTTGACTGGGTTATAAATAAGCGTTTCTGTCTGGTTTCAAGTCATTGTACTTTAGCTTTTGATGGCATTAGTGAAAGAGTGGATGCTCTGCGTGGCTTGTTTTTGTGTTTAAAGCTCCGGTGGTCAGTTGCCTCAGTAAAAGCTTCATTTATCACCACCTTTGACACATCCATCATGTGGGAGCCTCTGCTGGGAAAGTGCTGTTGCTTAAAGGGATAGGTTACATAAAACGCCTGTCATTATTTACACCAAAGTTGAATGAGGTTTCTTGTATTTTTGAAAATAAAGGAGAATTTTTAAAGAATGCACTGGTGGGACATTGAACACATAGTGTATACTCTAACTTTAGCAATTAATTTGGTTATTTTGTTAATTGTAAATGTTTGAAAGCCATATTATGTTCATATTGCAAGAAGACATATTCTGACATCAAGTGAGTTGTTAAAATAAATATTTGCTTTTAATTTGTTCACCCTCCTGTTGGTTCATTCCGCTGTGGTGAACGCTGATAAATCATAGACTAAGGTGAAAGAAAATGAATGAATGCGTTCTCCCACACTCTCAGAAAAATGTTGCAATGTTGTACCAAAGAAGGTACACACCCTTGTCACTGGGGCAGTACCTTTTTCACAGGTACACATCTAATGCATGAAGGTACCACTACAGTGACAATAAACTTCGTACCTAAACAGTGTGAAATGCGTTCCTTCAAGAGCAATTAAAAGGGATTTATTATATTCAAAACGCGTCAATTTATATTCAGTAAACATAAAACATCAAATACATTTAAGAAACAATGTTTCAGTTTACACAAGTTTCTTTTTGTGTAAAAACACATTTTCACTTTACAATAAAGTGTTTATAATTCAATACTTTAACATAAGAAAATCTAGTTGCTGCTAAACATTTCACACTTTTCACAAAAATGTTACAGCAATACATTTTCCCATGTACAATATAAAAAAGCTCCACTTTTTACAAAATACCTTTGTAATCCCCTAACAGTTCATTTAATTTACTTAATTTTAAACTAGAAGTAGAATTGTACAAAAGTATTGTAATGATACCATTTATGCACACATAAAACAAAAAATAACAAAAATAACATTCACAATTCCATTTTTATAGAGGAGTGACTGTGCATATCTGGTTCAAGCATACAAAATGTCATAAACCATACAAAAGTCAATTTGCATGGTAGTGCAGTTCCTCTTCTGGCATCATACAAAACCAGTCTTGCTCATATGAAATATGAAATGCATGAAAACGACAATTATCCTCTTTAATGACATTGTTATTATCAAATGTTATTTTTGTTTTCTGTAGACATCACACCTCCTAAACAACTTATACTTAGGGGGAAAAATGTATCAAGTTTAAAGTAACACAAGTAAACTCATGAACATAAATCAGTCCTATATGTTTAATTAGTTTTACCATGTCTGCATGAACACTTTGCATATGCAAATGGTTATGGGGTCTTCACAGTCTATAACACTAGATTAAAAGTCCTGACAACTGCATTTGGCCATAGTAAAGGCTCAAAGGCTACCAGCACATTGAGAGTCATAAAAGCATATGCACACAAAAACAAAATTAAAGGGTTAGTTCACACACAAAAAAAATTCAGTCAATAATTATTCACCCTCGTGTTGTTCTAAATTCCTTAGGCCTCAGTTTCAAAACACAATTTTTTTTTTTAGTGAAATCCAAGAGGTCTCTCATCCTCCATAGACAGCAATGGTCCAGGCTTGTTTAAAGTCCAGAAAGGTACCAAAATAAACATAATCAAAATAGATCATGTGTCTTCAGTGGATCAATCAGAATAATTTGAAGCTATGAGAACACATTTATGCACACATAAAGCAAAAATAACAACTTTATTCAGCAATTTATTCTCCTCAGTGTCAGTATAGGGCAAGTGTTTATGTGTACTGTGCACTGATGTACTGTATACCACGAATGCCAGCATGTGACTGAAACAAAAAAAGCATAGATGCATCAGAGGCATCGCAGCAGTGCAATCAAGTGCAACACAGAGGAGCAGTCTTGTAAATGTGTGCCCTATAGTGATACCGAGGTAAAGAAACTGTTGAATATAGTCATTATTGTAATTTTATTTGCACACTACAGTGTATTCTAGTAGCTTGATATTTTTTAGATTGAACCATTGAAGGCTTTGGGTGTGTTTTAAGGATGTTTTTGGTATTTTTTTATATCTCTGAACTTTTATTGCCTAAATGGAGGATAAGTGGCTCTCAGATTGCATCTAAAGTATATTAATTTACATTGCAACAAAAGGAAATTAAATATTGTGGCTTCAGACAACACACTGAGATCTAAAGTAGTGAAACAATCAGTTATTAGCATTGTTACTTTTAATCCGCAGTCTTGCAAATGGTCCTCAGCACTGTCTGCATGAGTTTTATGGTTCATCAATTGGTACTGTTGCTTATCCTAGATGCTGCAACCTATGTCAAAAGTAAGATTGCTTTCACATGCTCTTTTACAATCTGGAAGAATCGCTTGACAGATAACCGATATAAGATATACATCATTATGTGACAGAAAGTTTGTGCTCCAAATTGTTTTGAACAGGCTTTGGACCATTTCCCCGAGGCTGTAGATCAAAGCTAATAATGTTGTAAATAATGTTCAGTTTCTTGCACAGACTAATCGTTTCGCTTCATAAGAGCTTTGATTTAGTTTCCCTGTATATGTTTTATGAATCTCTAAGGACCACGCTTGCAGCTAAAGTTTTCTTTAATGTGAAGAAAGAAGTCAACTGCATTTTGGATGGTCTAAGGATAAGTCAATTCACTATTTTTGAATGAACTATCCCTTTATGTGTTTCACAACTAGTGATTATCTAATTATGGCAATCAATTTTATCACGGTTATTTAACCCTAAATATTGTGCAGTTGAAATTTCAGTCACATTTTACCATTAAAATGAAGTGGTATAAGTAGGCCCACACGGAATCTGTGCGTGCAGAAATCTGCAGATTTCCACAGATTTTTTTTGCCTATCATTATATATATATATATATATATATTTTTTTTTAACTAATATTATTATTATTCTGCAAAACAAAAATATAGATGATTTTTAAGTTGAGCAAATAATACAGTTAGCCTACTGTTCAATAAAATGTATTAGTAATTAACTATTTTTTCTTTTATCATTTGTAATGTTTTGCTTTTTTACGTCTGTCTGTAGGGACGTTTTTTTTTCTTTCAAATTTGTAACTTTTTAATTTGTAGAAAACTTACATAAAAACATTGGCTTTCTTTTTTCATAGCCCTTAAGTTACTCATTATTTGAATCCAATATTGGCAAGAATGTGGAATAACCTTTCTTTTTTATTAATGCATTGAAATAAATCACATTTCTTTATAGAAAATCTTTGTGAATAGCATATTCCTCTGTCTAATCATCCGTCTCTTTATGCTAGTTGAAGGTGCTGTTGGTGATGCTGATTGACTGTAGCAAAACAAACAGGTTTTTAGACTTTTTAGCCATTCTGTGTGTAAGATTATAGCAATAGAAGCTACTTATCTGCTGTATATTCACATCAGAAAGTAGATTAGCGTCAGTCTTCCGACATTTTAAACAATCGCTAACCACTCATCAGACACGCACACGAAAAAGTGGCTCCATTTTCTTGTCTCGGAGTTGTCACCTTAATTACACTTCTTTGAAAAGCCTTACAACTGCAGCAAATGAATGCTTTAAATGAGGCTTTATCTGATTGCATTGCAAAACAACCCAGCGAAGCAGGTGGACAAATGAATCACATTGCTCTTCTTGTTTACGCATTGTCGTCCTGACTAATAGCAACTGTTCCTTAAGATGTAGCGCATTCATTAAATGTGCCGAACCAGGGCCGCAGCTAATCATTATTTTGGTAATCAGGTAATTTGTTGATTATTCTTTGATGAATCAGTTAGTCAGATAAAATAGGAGTATTTAATTTTCTGCATTTTGTTAAAAAAAAGTGCTTCACATCATTAGCATTCTCTTTCAAACAATGTGCAAAAATCAAGGCTTTGTTTATTAAAAATGGTTAAAAATGTTTGAACACATGCAGCTAAAAACATCTGTCTAATAAAGAGGAACTGTTTATGTTAAAGGAACAATTTTAATTAGTTTAATCCTTTTTATGCTTAAAACTATTTAAATATTTACAGTACACAACAACAACAAAACTTTTTCAAACAACTGTCTTAATTAGGGCTGCACAATTTATTGTTTCAGCATCAATATTGCAATGTGCGCATTCGCAATAGTCCCATCGCTGGATGTGTAATGTTGAGTTGGTATTATAGCTGAGCATGACTTGTAACCATAGAGGAAACAAAGTATAATTTGGGAGTGTTTTTAGGGACTGTGACTGTGTGAGAATTCAGAAGAACTTAAAGCATCAAGAAACAATAAACTGTATCATTTGTAACTTTAATAAATGTAAATTTTATAGAATTATTAATATGATGAAGACAAAAGAGTCATTTTACATTTGCCTTTTCAATTTCTGTGCCTGCCCTGAATATTATTAAGACTGTAAATCACTGTTTGTTTCATTTGTATCTTTTCTCTGACGTATTTATTAATGCTTGAAATTTGCAGATTTTTATGCAAATTATTCAGTCATTCCCCTCTAGAATCATCCTAAGTTAAGGTATTCTTTCCAAATAGAGCTATTAAAGCAGTTTATTTAGTTTGTATTTATATCACTCTATATTTTGCAGAAAAAGGAACTTGCAATGTCAGATTTTTCCGATATCATGCAATCCTAGTCTTAATATCTACTTATATATATATATACTTAATATACTGTATATATATATATATTCAGTGCTCAGCATATACAAGTACACCCCTCACAAATCTATCTTTTAAATTTATATTTTTAATAGGAAGCTATAAAATATATCTGTGCATATACATTAAATTAGTGAGTAAAGAAGCCAAATTTGGAGCTTATCTAACAAAAATAACTTGCGGTAATGGTTCAAAAGCTAGTACACCCAAAGTTATATGTTATAGAACATCAGACAAATACACATTTATACAAGAGGAGAAGAAAAAAAAAAGAAAAATGTAGTTGAAATTTTGCAGGTTGTAATTTTTTTTTTTTTACAATATTTTGTTTGAAATTAATTGTATTAAGAAATATCTGTTTAATGAATGGGCGAAGCAGTGGTGCAGTAGGTAGTGCTGTTGCCTCACAGCAAGAAGGTCGCTGGGTCGCTGGTTCGAGCCTCGTCTCAGTTGGCGTTTCTGTATGGAGTTTGCATGTTCGCGAGGGTTTCCTCCAGGTGCTCCGGTTCCCCCCACAGTCCAAAGACATGAGGTACAGGTGAATTGGGTAGGCTAAATTGTCCGTAGTGTGTGTGTGTGTGTGTGTGTGTGTGTGTTTCCCAGAGATAGGTTGTGGCTGGAAGGGCATCCGCTGCATAAAAACTTGCTGGATAAGTTGGTGGTTCATTCCGCTGTGGCGACCCCGGATTAATAAAGGGACTAAGCTGACAAGAAAATGAATGAATGAATGAATGAATGAATGTTTAATAAATCTGTTTTGTTTAAATGCACCAAAAACATTGTTTATATTCACTGAGAATTTGATAAAAATATCAATTTTCAAAATGGGGTGATCTCTTTTATGCTGAGCACTCAATATAATTTGCATTACAATAATTTCTAAAGCCCGTACTGTATATTCTGTAGCTCATCCTAGCTTGTGTCCTGTATACAGTGCAATTAGAAAAGCTTACTATACATTTCTTCTCCCCAGCATCTGATTTGCTTGGGGTGGGGGGGGGGGGGGGGGGGGGTTAACTTCCTAATCTAATCTTCCTTGACTAATCTAAACTAAATATTGTATTAGTCAGCAGCAGCAGCATATCTCATCCACAAAAGCCAAGTTCATGTATATTTCACACCCATGCCAATAAGTGCTGGTTATGACTTTGTTATGACTTTGACAGTTGTCAGCTGAAATATTATTCCCCAAAAAGTGCAGCTTTAAAAATAACTGTAAAAATATTCTAATTTGGATTAAATGTTGAAGTTATGTTGAACTTGGTACATGTTTAAGCTATAAATGTATATTTGTATTACTATTTCAGTCAATATACAACCCTTCCTTCAAATGCACTGCCTGCTCCAGAGTGACCTCACAGATGACATTGATTACAATAGCCCACACTACATCACATTCAGCGGATGGAGACTGTGACGTCTTATAGTGTCATGCTCTCCGTCATCATCTGCTTTGCACAGTTTGTCACAGCTAACTCACCTGAAAAACTCACACAGCCACGTCTCACAACGCCACCCTATCAAATGAACAGCTTACATCAAATTACAATGCATGAGTGTGGGCGACTTGTGTAAACATATCTCAGCTGAGGGAAGTGAATATGACATTTTTTATGTTAAGAGCATTGGCCCGGCATTGCAGGGTCTTACAGATGTAGCCAGCTATTCCCTGCGCTCCACAGATTAGAGGATTAAGAGATATAGCCTAGAGTTTGTGCAATATCCATAATGCCTCAGCGGTAACACACACACATACACACACACACACACACACTAGTGGAAAACGCATGTGTTTATTCTCCAGTGCAGCCGTTGGCCTGCGAGCGCTGACCTTCGTGTCTGTGGCTTTGTGTTTTTGTACTTTTGCTGACTGACCCACTTATTTGTCTGACCCTGTTGTGTTATTTGAAAATACCACCGTGGAAGCTGCCGTCAAAATAAAAGCTAGTGTATTTACTGTACGGCATGTGATGCTTCTTGTGATTTTAATGCGTTAAAAATACTGTAAATTACAAGTGTGTTTTTAAAAACAATTTAGCCTTATTCAAATATATTTAATTTTATATTTAGATTTGCTTATATTTAAGTTTAAAGGGCACCTATGATGAAATTCATCTTTTGTAAGCTGTTTGGACAGAACTCCTTGTAGGTATCGCAGGTGTGTCCATAGGTGTGTCCACAGTCAAATTTTCTGATGTTAAAATAGGATCCAAATCCCTCCCATTTGGGGTCGACCGCAATGTGAGTGTGGTTTCCCTGCCCACCAAATTGATTGACAGTCGCGTATTTACATGTCTACATAGTAACACGTATAATAATATCATCAAAGCAAAGCAACTGGGATTAAAAGATCTCTTCAGCTCTCTGTGATCATCAATCATCATCAAATGTGATCAAGAAGGAGTTTTACAAGTTTAAATAGTTTTTAAAGCAGTGTATATTTTTAATGAGTTACGGCAATTTTACCGTCTTTATCACCACAGCCGCATGTCTGTACAATTATAAAAGAATGTTTCAATATTGGTTTGTAGACGTTAAATCAGGTTTATTTTGTACATTAACATAAGGAATAACCATACAGCATATGTACCATATATAACATGTATTGCAGTGTGTGTGTCCGCTATGTGTGTGTGTGTATGTGTGTCTGTGTGTGCACGTGAACTTTGTAACAACATTGTGTGTGACTCAGCATTGCAGAAAGGCTTGAATTAACTCAACAGATACATTAAATAATGATTGGGAAAGCTCTTATTGTAGTATTTCTCACAAATGTTACGTGAGATCTGCTGCCTTCATGTCTGTCACTGTGCTGTTTATCTGACGTAGCCGAGGCGAAGATTGAGGCACACTCTGACAGGCATGTGGGAACAATGGACGGGTAGAACTAGCATTAAAGGCACAGGCCACAAAAACAGCTACATTGTGTTAAGAGCAGAAAATTACAACCTTGTGAAAGGTATAATAAATAATCTGAGGGTGTTTTGAGTTGAAATTTTACAGACTCATTCTGGAGACATAAAGACCTTTCTTACACTTTGAAAAAGAGTAAATTAGGTGCCCTTTAAGGCTTTGTGAATTTTCTTTCCTTTTAAAATTCAGACATTTTTATACAAATGAGATTTTTCTTTTTTGTTGACTGACCCACTTAACTTGTGTGATTTGAAAATAAGAGATTGAAAATGCATTCTTTAATTCCTGACACATTTAAAGAGGCATGTTTTGCAACATCTAGTGTAAGATGTAAAAAGGTATTTTCAGCTAATTGTAACCCTAATATTGTAATTACAGGTCCATCTTAATCAAGAGACAGATAGAACATTGTAAAAATGTTAAAACTGAGCATGTGCTTACATTATAAAGCACACACACAAATATTTATATCAGACATCAAAAATTTTATTATTTTTTTAAAAGGGGTATAACTATTTTTTAAACATCATTAACTTAATAATTAAAAACATGATGTGTCAAAAACTTTTGAAGTTATATTTGTGTACAAAAACTCTTTTGAGACTCAATTGTGTGAATAAATTAATCATGAAACAATGAGCACTTTTCATTTAAAAGTGAAAGTTTATGTGAGAACTTTTTTTTGTTTGTTTTGTTTAAATCTTTGCTGCTTGGTGGCGTAGTGGGTATCACTATTACCTTACAACAAGAAGGTCGCTGGTTCGAGCCTCGTCTGGGTCAGTTGGCATTTCTGTGTGGAGTTTGCATGTTCTCTCCGTAGTGTGGGTTTCCTCCGGGTGCTCCGGTTTTCTCCACAAGTTCAAAGACATGTTCTGCAGGTGAATTGGGTAAGCTAAAGTTGTCCGTAGTGTATGTGTGTTAATGAGAGTGTATGGGTGTTTCCCAGTGATGGGTTGCAGCTAGAAGGACATCCGCTACGTAAAACATATGCTGGATAAGTTAGCTTTGATAATGTTTTGTAATAAAGTAATGTAGTATTAATGTAGTAATTAGTATTAATGGTTCTATGAAGAAACATTAAATTACACATAAAATTAAAACTATTATTAATATTGTTAGTTCACGTTGCTAGTTTTGTGGTAAAGAATCGTCTGTACATGTCAATAGAAAAAAAAAAGTTTAGCCTTTTAATTTCACAAATAGTAAAGTAATAATAAAGTTGTTTAGACCAGGGGTGCCCAAACTCTGTCCTGAAGGGCCGGTGTCCTGCAAAGATTAGTTCAAACCCCTATCAAACACACCTGGGCTATAGCAAATCAAGCTCTTACTAGGCTTTCTAGAAACATCCTTGCAGGTGTGTTGAGGCAAATTATAGTTTAAATCTGCAGGACACTGGCCCTCCAGGACTGAGTTTGGACACCCCTGGTTTATGATATGTTATTCTCTCTAAGAATTATATATATAATTTTTTTTTTCTTTTCTTATTTATTTATTTATTTATTTTTTTTTTGATAATTATTAACTGATGGTTTCGTTTCTTTCAGGGCCTAAAATGATTCTAATATGGCACTGCTGCAAAAAACATCTTCATTTTTAAGAGTGTGTATGTCCTCTGTGATAACTCTCCCTCCACTATACATTTCAAAGTTCGGTTTGATTCAGTTGTGTTGGCTCGCAAATCAAAAAATCCATTTGGCTTAATTTGTTAAGCACTCATTAGAGCTGGGAACAGGTTTTCGAATTAAGACTGGCTTACTTCTAGCCTTGAATGCCAGACTGCAAGGCTGGGTTTCCATTTGATTTCATGCTCTTATTCAATCCTTTGTACTAAACAAACCTTTGAACTAAATGAAGTAGCCAGTGAGCTTAAATTTCTGAGCCGATGCACTGATTGCTTTTCTCATTTGCATTGTTCCTGAGAAGCGAGACTGAGAACTCTTCAGGCAGAGGACGAAATCAAATGCAGCACGATACTCAAACAATAAAAAATTTGATGATGCATTGCCCGCTCATATTGGTGAAGTTTGTTGGGAAGGCGTTTGCCATGGAAACAGTGCTGCTTTTATGAGTTTTTTTTATGCGAAACTGAGATTAAGTCAGTGATATATCTATGTAAAAAAAGACCTGTTGCTCTTAATGTCAACATTGTTATTTTAAATCGAATAAAGCCACTACCTGTTAAAATCTAGAGAACATTTTGTGCCAACTAACTATCTACAGGAAGTCACCAGCTCCCAGTCTCCCTTGTAATGGATTTTAAAAATCATTTTAGGCCATCTGTCACCTGTTGGATAATGGCAGACTTGTTTTATCATTTGTACAATTAGTGCTGCCATCTCAGAAGGCTTCATAATGATCCTTTTAAATCAGCTTATCCTGACGAGGAGCCCGGCTTTAGAGGTAATGGAATATTGTCTAAGTTAATAAAAGCATGCAATCAATTATTCGCACTGGCTGTAAGTTGAAAATAACTACTGAAAAGAGCAGCGATTTCCTCTTTTTCTCGCTCGTGGTCATAAAGAAGTCATTGAAACCTCATTTAAAGAAGCGGAGTTGCTAAAAATTCCTCCAGATTCGCAATACTTCACCTGTGAAAAAGAGAATTAGGTGATTGCTCATTGTGTTTCAGCTCCGCGGCTCCTTTTTCCTTTTAGCATGTCCATTTGATTGACTTTTTGTTCTTTATTCTTTTTTCTTCACCTCTCTCGCCCTTCTGCATGCTGTTGTAAGATTATTTCATTAAAAAATATAACTAAAAACTAATTATAAAAGTTGAACTACAAAAACTTAGGCTAGGGCAGAAATATCAACAAATATTTTTTATGTTTATACTGAAATGCATGTCTGAGTTGGAACTAGTAAAAATAAAAAAAATCATGAAGAAGTAAACACACAATGAACATTTTTTTTAACCACAAAAGTAGTTAGTTAGTTAGTTTGTAGTTTACTTATGTAGCAAATTTCTAGACAACACAGCAGGGCTGAATAGAATAAACACTGGTTAAAATGGCTCTATACATTGGAGAAAGGTCCTTTAGATTATTAGAATGTTCTCCACACTAGGAAGAATTGGTTCTTTGAAGAACTGTTTTACCAAGAGGTTGTTTGAAGAACTTGTTCTTCTGTAGCACCACTGCAAACCCCCTCTCATTGGAAACTTTATTTTTGATTAAAAACAACATATGTTTAAAATTTGCACTTTAAACAGTCTTGAGTTTCTTTTACCCAGTACAACAGAAGGTTGCAAATCAAGCCAATTAAAGATTAAGGCACTGTAAAATTTGCTTTATTTCCCCCCAAAATTCAGTTTAATTATTTTTTTTCTCCAAATTTATTTTTATTTTAGTTGTCTGATTTCCATTTTTTCTACATTCCTATTATAATATATCTTAAATAGTTTAAATATTCTACATTCTATTTTTTCTTTTTGATGTTATTCTATGTTGTGTTTATAATTTTTTTAAACAATGTTATGTTCTTTGGCAGAATATGATAACATTTTGCATGGAGTTTGAGGCCCTTTGAAACTTGTTTTTTTTCCCTACATTTTCTTCTTTTTGTTTTTTATATTATTAACATTTTTTTTTATAAATGCCAAATTGTCCATTATTTTATTTATTTATTTATTTATTTATTTATTTATTTATTTATTTATTTATTTATTTATTTATTTATTTATTCTTTCATTCATTCATTCATTCATTCATTCATTCATTCATTCATTCATTCATTCACAGTTGTGTGGAACTCTGAAACTAATTGATTTGAACAATTTACTATTCAAGAGTTCCCACTTAGAAATGCTTGGCATTTATAGCAGGTTTGTCATGCTGTCCCAGGAGAGAACCCTGAGCTCGAAGATATTTGAGCCCAGGGCTCCCGCCCGGTCAATAAGCAAATCAGGGGATCCGAGATCAGGTAGGTCTCGGATCACTCCCCCTTTAGAAGGGGAGAAAAAGGAGGCGATGGGGTGGAAGTGAGGATTCTTCCAAAACGAAGATAGAGCAATAAGAAGAAAGTGATCCATTTATATTAAGGTAGGATCATTCTGATTGGATTATTACTGATTACGGATAAGTGGCCAGCAGTGCAAAAAAATATCACGTGCTCCTCTCGAAATTAGTTTGCGAAACTTCACTTCGTGTTTAGGGACTCTGACATAAATGTAATAAACTTCTTGAAATAAATTAAATAAAAAAGCGTTCGAGGTTACAGAAGTAACCCTTCGTTTCCCGAGGAGGGGAACGGAAGTGCTATTAAGTGGATTTGATCTTTGTGAAAATCCACGAAATGGGAGGATTCGGTTCAGAAGCCGCTTGTCTGAAAGAGTATTGAACAGGCCAATGAATGCAATGAATTGGCAGCGTAAGCTTGCACCTGGAGCGAGCAGACGTCATCCTTTTTAGCTGAAGAGACTTTCAAACAGCTAAGGGAAAGTCATTATGGCGACGGAGTATAGCACTTCCGTTCCCCTCCTCGGGGAACGAAAGGTAACTTCTGTAACCTCGAACGTTCCCCTTCAGTTGGGGAACTTCAGTGCTATTAAGTGGATTTGATCTTTGTGAAAATCCACGAAATGGGGGAACTATGGAAAGCGCCATAATGACTGCACCTTACCAACGCCCCCGATGAGGGGATAGTCAAGCAAGTGTGACGCACCCACATCATGGGAGGCGCGGTCCTCCAACGTGTCCCTGGCCCTAATTTATCCTACTTCAACAGAAGTCTTACGGATTTAGATATATTTTTTGTGAAGTCGTGAGCATCTAGATAATAATAGGAAAATACGACAGTACGTTGGGAAGCGTGCAATCCCGATAGGGAGGACGCTGCGGAGGCTATCCGTTACCCAAGGGGGGATAGATGGCAGAATTTCCATATGGACTAGCCCTAAAAAGGGGGAGTACGCATAGCAAAAGAGTGGTTAGCGGAGAGGGAAGACACGGGTCCGCCCAGGGGGGGGACTTAACCGTGGCGGAATAAGCATATGGGATCGCCTAGTGGGGATCATGCATAGCAGGCACCTATACCCAAAATGCGGGCTGACCAGCGGGCAGACCAACAACGTAGTGGGCCAGCAAGTGACTCCTCCGCTGAGTCAGTGCTGGGGGCCACGGAGGAATCTGCAGGGCTCACCTGACGGGGAACTTTACTGACAGATAAAAAGGCGCACGTACCTCCATGTTAGGGAGAATGGCGCAGCAAGCGTGTTTCAACACCCTACCGAGATGTTTCCTCAATCACCAAGGGGTTACCTAATACCCTTGAGGAAAGCGGTTCCACTCGCAGATTGTAAAACCTTGCAAATGTGTTGGGTGTCGCCCAGCCCGCAGCTCTACAATGTCTGTTAGAGAGGCGCCGTATGCGCGCGCCCGAGAGGATGCGAAGCTCCGAGTGAAGTGCGCACGCACTCTCGGGGGACGCGGCTCACCTCGGCTCTGATAAGCGAGAGAATGGCATCCACAATCCAGTGGGAAAACTTACTTCGGTACGGCACTTCCCTGCTGCCGACCGCCATAACAGACGAAGAGCTGCTCAGATGATCTAAACTCTGAGTGCGGTCCAGATAATACGCAAGACGCGAACTGGACAAAAATAAAGGGCTGGGTCTGCCTCCTCCGAGGGCAGCGCTTGCAGGCTCACTACCTCGTATTAAAACAGAGTGGTAGGAACCTTGGGCACATATCGCGGGCGGGGTCTCAGGACGTGAGAAAAGCCAGCCCAATTACAGGCATGAGTCACTGACCGAAAAATGCCTCCGGGTCCCTGACCCTCTAATCGATATCAACGCGACCAGCAGAGCTGTCTTCAGGGACAGAAAGATACTGAGTCGAGGATTGAAGGGACGCGAGCGAGGGCGAGATCCTAAGAGGGCATGAGGGGGGGCGGGTTGGATTAATTCGCTTAGCTCCCCTGAGGAACCGGATGATGAGGTTATGCGTTCTCACGGTGCTGCCAGCCACCGCGTCATGAGAGCGGAGATGGCAGCCATGTAACCTTGAGTGTGGAGGGCGACAGCCTGCTCTCCAGCTTCTCTCGGCGTAAAGAAAGCACAACGCTGATCTGGCAAATTACGGGGGTCTTCTCTGCGAGAGACGCACCATTCAGTGAATAGACTCCACTTCAGGGCATAGGCGTGCTCGGGGAGGGGGCTCTAGCCCGAGTGACGGTAATAACCACCGCAATCAGAGGTTACCTAAGTCTTCCTCGCGTCTAAGGACCTCCAAAGATCGGCGAGGGTGCCAGATGGTGCCCTGTGCCTGAGAGAGTAGGTGCTCTCTCGAAGGGAACTGCCAGGGGAGGGCTAACTGCCAGGCCCGAGGCCAGCTGTAAGCCAGTGCATCCGTGCCGAGACCTTTCCACAGGTCCGCAGCCGCATGCCCGCAACGCACAGCCCCCCAGCCCATGTTGGAAGCATCTGCTGAAACGACAACAAGACTGGACGCCTGTCCTAGAGACACCCAGGCCTGTAGGAACGAGGGGTCGCTCCAAGGGCTGAGGGCGCGGCGACACAGCGCAGTAACAGAGACTCGGTGTGCGCGCGCGTGCCATGCGCGTCTGGGGACTCGATCGTGAAGCCAGTGCTGAAGTGGTCTCATATAGAGTAATCCGAGTGGCATGAAGCGGCTGCGGATGTCATATGCCCCAGGAGCCTCTGAAATAGTTTCAGTGGGACCACTATTTTACTGTCGAGCTCTCTCAGACAGTACAGCATTAGCTGAGCGCGCTCTCCGGAGAGGCGCGCTGCCATGGTGACCGAGTCCAGCTCCAGCCCGAGAGAAGAGATCCTCTGCACGGGGGCGAGTTTGCTCTTTTCTCGGTTGACCTGAAACCCCAACAGGTGGAAGTGCCGGAGCACTTTGTCTCTGTGCATAATCAATTGCTCCGAGAGAGGGCAAAAATCAACCAGCAAGAAAATTGAGTATGCAGATGCCCGCGAGCCGAAGGGGCGCTAAGGCACCCTCCGCGGGCTTGGTGAGGACCCGTGGAGACAGAGAGAGCCCGAAGGTGAGGGCTTTGTATTGCCAAGCTCGACCTTCAAACGCAAACTGCAGAAACTGACGGTGGCGAGGAAGAGTGGAGACATGGAAATACGCGTCCATCAGGTCTAATGCTGCAGACCAACCCAGAGGACGAACGCACCGGAGGATGCGCTTCTGCGTGAGCATTCTGAACAGCAGCTTGTGCAGACAGCGGTTCAAAACGCGCAGATCTAGGATTGGCCGTGACCCACCGCTCTTTTTGGGCACGATGAAGTGTGAGCTGTAAAACGCGCTCTCCATCTCGGCTGGAGGGAGCGGCTCGATTGCATCCTTCGCCAGGAGGACAGCAATCTCCTCTCGCAAGACAGGGGCAGACAGGGGGCTGACCCTGGTGAATACACACCCGTGACTTGGGGGGCCGTTTCGCGAACTGAATCGCAGAGCCGAGTCTGATTGTGCGTATGAGCCACCGCGAAGAGCTGGCGGTTAATAAAGGGATTAAGCCGAAAAGAAATTGAATAAATAAATAAACATAATGCAGTTGAAGTGACTCTCAGAGCAGCTCTGGAGATAAAGTTCATTTATTCATTCACAAAAAACACTACAGGTGCCCACTACAAGTGTGTAGTAAAAGATGAATCATTCACTTTTGGAACACAGACACTTGGTACATACAGACTCAATAATGTTCATTTTCATTCTTTTGTGGTTAGTCTTTTGCGGTTTAATGTTCACTGACACCTATCCACATTGTGTTTTGATTAGGTGTACAATGCTACTTTTGATTAAATCTTTAGTGCCCAAACTTTTTCATATACAGTAAAGGGTCATGTAAAACCAAACTTGATTGAAGGTGGTGGGCCGAAGGTAAATATGCCAAATTTCACTTTATTAAAGTTGCCATTGGTGATTTCCTTTTCTATTTAATATTAAAAATAGCTAGAAAACATTGCTTTACATATTAACTAACTAATGCAGTATATATAAAATTTTTTTAATTAACTTATTACAGTAAAAAAAAAAATATAACAGAATGGAGTTACACTAGGCAAGCTGCACCTATTTTTTTTTGCCCTGATTTGCTCGAAATTATGATCTCTGTTAAAGGCATTCACCCCAACCCTCCCCATCACTCTCACTCTCTTCTCATGAGGGATGGTGGGCCAAATCAAAGGTTATCATGGGACAACTTTGGCCCATGGGCCCTAGTTTGGTAATCTTTGCTGTAAACAATTGCCAAATTTTATTCTGTACAGCTAATTCAGTTTTTATGACACATCAGGGCCCTTTTAAGGGTTAAACAATTTAAGTTAGCCCATATGAGGCAGGATGCAGGCAAAAATAGCAAAAAAGTTAATTGTGGGTAGTTGCTATTATATAGAAATATGACTGATTGAATTATCTGACTTAATTACAGTGCATTAGTGTTGAATTAAGAGAAGTGTCACATGATAGACAATCCTTGTTATTAGGATGATGAGAGCAGATTCGCTCTGCTTTGTTTTTAGGCCATTAGCAGCTTTATGATGATTAGATGTGTCAGGAGAGTGACGTTCATTGTGCATTGTGGGCCAGGTGCTGGATCTAGCTCTAACAAAGTAATGAATAATGACAAAATACTGTTGACAACAATGTAAACGATGGAATCACTTCGCTTAATACCCTTGTCATTGTTGTGATTCAGACGGGCTCTTTTGTCTTTTTAGTATAGAGCGAGTAGTGAATGACTTTTGTGATTGGTTGTAGGAAAGTTTGATGCGGCAGGTTGTCAGTCATTGTCTTATGATCGTCATATTAAAGAAAAGAGGCATAAAGCACAGAGTAAATTCTCTAATCATTGTGTATTTATCTTACTGAACACTTTAATATTTGAGACATGCTTTTGATTCAAAATTATTCATTTATGTCAAGCTTTCGCATAAAGGCTTTGCATTTTACAATCTTTGGATTTTAACAAAATATGACAGTTTATGTTTGTGTTACTAATGGATTTGTTTCACAACTAGATATAGTCTTATTAGAAAGGATCATTTGATAAAAGACTATTTAGAGATCACACAAACAAAATATTTATCAATTGTCATTTTTCAGCTTTGTACTTTACAGTTTTGTATTTTACAGTCCTTCTTTTGTCAGTAAAAGTCAGGTGTGAATTACAGGGGGGTTAGGGTGGGATTAATTAATGCTTGATCACCCCTTAAGGACATAAAAAAAAGATGTTTGGGGGGTCAGCCCTTTAATAGTAAGAGATCTGTATGTTAAATATGTATTGTTAAAATGTATGATATAAATCCACCCCCCTCCTCCCCCACAACAGTTTAGACTGTTGTGAATGCATAATCGCACCAATCAATGCTAGAAAAAATATCACTCAACAGTCTGAAACTGGCAGTTCTCGAGCACTAATAGAATTTTTAAGTATTCACAAAACATGTTTCTTGTAAAATAGGTATTTATATCTGCATGTAGCTTAAAAAACAAAAAATTAGACACATCATTTGAATAGTTTGACCTACAGTAACCTCTAAAATAGTCACTAAATCTCCCTCAAAACACTGACATTTTTTACATTAATAAATTAGGTGTAATTTAAATACATTCATAAATTTGTTCCCCCGATCATCAATGTATAATTCTTACACTGAGTACAAGTTTTTTTATAACCATGGTGTCCGCAGGGTCTTAAAAAGTCTTAAAATGTATTAAATTTCAAAAACTATATTTTAGGAGTTAAAAAGTCTTAAATTTACTGAAATATTATGTCGTAGGTCTTAAATCATTTTAAATGCATCTTAGTTTTTTCGATCTCTATATGTAAACCTGCACAATTGGGCAAACAAACGTCCAATCACCAACAATACGTCTCAAAAAACCTTTTAACAAACCTGGACAGGTTGTTGTTCATACATTTAGTTTAATATAATTTTTAGGAAAAAATATGAATGAAAAGCAATTAGGGTTTGTTTGTTTTGATGCATTATTTAAAATATGTGGCTAGGAACTTTTGTTGAAGAAGCAAGTAAAAATATTTTCCATTGGATCACGTGTGACAATAGCCATTGCTGAAATTGCTGATTCATAAGGGTAGATGTGAAAGTGAAGGTCAGTTCTGTGAAATGTCACACTTCCGACCTCAACGTGTTCCAGCCAATCGTGCGTCATAGTCGCATTTTCACCATTTAGGATGTGAATATTTCATAATATTTCATGGTATTGTGCTTAGTATGGCTAAAACTAAAGAAGTGGAATGCTAGATATTCTTCAAATACAGCCGATAAAAAACAAAACGAATATTATTTATAGCACTTTAAAGCAAATACACTGTTAAAATGATTTCTAAAATTGTTGCAAACTATTTATATTGGTTGAATTTAAACAAATTAATATTTTTAATGTTCAATTTAATTAGTTTGTTTAAATTCAGCTAACATTTTGTTTTTACAGTGGCTTTATGCAATTTTTTTTTTTTAGTAAATCCTAGGCATCATCTTTGAATCATGTTTTTTTAAGTGTATCAATTCAGAAATAGCTTTTATTAGTAGGGTGTCCACATTGTTTGTTGTAAACATATTTATCTGTGAAGTGATGTCAAATGACTTCTAGCAGCATTCTACACATTATTTGAGGAATACTTTTAGGAAAAAAATAAAAAATAAAAATCCCAATTACTAGTTCTCTGAAATGCAGTATAAGTGTGTAACTCATGTGCAATATCTTCTAATTGTGATATTTGTTATTGTTTAAGAGCATAATGGCTAGATAACCTTAATGCTGATATATCTATAAAAATACCCGTAAAATGTTTGTTTTGAATTTGAATACTTGAGGAATTTAATAATATTTCTGAGTAAATCACAGCTTTTAAATACGAATAAGCATTTTATTCCACTCTTCTAAGCTTGTCACTTTGCCTCTGATTTACTTCTTTGCTTCTGATTTTCTTATGATTTACCTGCAAACCAGCAAGATGTAGCATGCTCTGCACTTTAACCAAACCCTCACTTAAAACAACAATATTGCCTAAAGTAATTATCCACCAACAGTCAAACTATGTGTACACCTTTTTGACTGTGTACTTTGTCTACTTGTGCCTACATGTGCGTAATGTGTTTTTCTTCACATACAGTATTTATTGTTATTACATATTTATTGTTTTTTTACATATTTATTGTCTGCATTGTTAATAGTATATTGTTTTGTTTTGGAGTATGCCTTTGCACCTAAGCTTTTCACTCATCATAGCACATGTGCTGCTGATGATGTGACAATAAAAGGGATTTGGTTTGTTTTGACTCTGGCCTAATACTGAGTAATTTATGAATACGTTTGTTTTCTAAGTGATCTTATCAGAATGGGTTTTTTGGGTGGAAAATGTTCTCTGCCGTCTTTCATGAACTTGTGACGTAATGAAAATCTGTGCAGAAACAGTGATAAATATAGAACATTAATGTTTATACAATTTAACAAATCTAACAATAGACGTGTTTTGGTATTTGACAGAATGATGTGTTTTTTTAACTCACTATGCTGCAGCACCACATGGTCCTCAGGGTTCTCCCTGATGATGTCACAGACTGACAAATGACTGTCAGTCTCTTATATGATTTCAGAGTGGCTTTTTGATCATGTTACACTGAATAACCTTTAGCAAATTGCATATTTGGGAAAAACACCCCTCCCTGGTTATTGCAAGAAAAACAGTATCAATGCCCCCAATACTTGTTGAAAGATTTCTCAAAATTCAAAGTCAAATGAATAACCATTACAACACTAAATGACATATTTGCAGCTTGGAACATTTTTTTTTTCATTTATATTTTGATGCTTTATTTTCTCAAAAATCATTGAAAACATTAAAGTTGACATGTTACTTTTATTTCATATGTTTTTATGCAAATATATTGGCCACAATTTACACTAAGGCTTCATCAGTTAATGCTAGATAATGTATTTACTAAAATGATCTAATAATGAACGATACTTAAATATTTAAATACACATTTATTATTCATAAGTCAAAATTTACTAATGCTTTATTAAAAACGAAATTAATGCCTGTTAACATTCATTATTCACAAGTTAGCTTGTCTTGAACTGATAATGATCAACTATTTTTCCATTACCTAACATTAAAGGCCCCATGAAGTGCTTTGAAATGTGCATTTTTAATCAATGTTTGACGTAATATAAAATATATATGTAATATAAAAAGAGGGTTGGACATAGTGTAGCTCCTCCTCTTTTTAAACAGCCAATAACATTTTGTTTTATCACCGCTCTGCCAGTGAGAGGGATTGAGCTCATGCGCATCAAATGTCTTGAAACTAAAGACAAAGACTATAGAATAAACAAGACATGTCACTTGTATCTTTTTGAATAGAAAAAGTGTAACGTCAATATGGTGAATAAAGCCCCGCCTACTATTACAGGAGCCAATCAGCAATCACTATAAGGTGAATAAAGCCCGCCTTCTAGTACAGGAGCCAATCAGCAATCGCCATTGAATGACAATTCTCTGGGGGAGGGCCTTGGACCAGACAGGAGTTTCTGCAGATTTTGTGTGATACGAACATTTAGAAACGAAACTTATGAGACAGTTGTTGTTTGATTTTATTCAAGATTTTATTTGTTGATGTTTCCCAATTCAAACAGAATGCTCGAGCATACTGCCTGAGAGGCGTTTCAAAGATGGCCGCCAAGTTAACTGACTTGCCTTAAAGGGACTTTGCTAAAGGTATAAGGTGACGTGAAGCATTGATCCTGTGACAAAGGAGTTTGTCACTGGCCTGCGGCAGAGCTGTACACCCACATATTCACGCACACACACATAACTTACCTTCACTCCACCAGCCGATCGATCGGGTGCACACGGGAGATTGCGCTGTAATAAAAACACATACACGCACAAACACATTATATACTCCATTAATCCTTGCATATTCTGACACGCCATAAATCACACCGCATACATTTGTCTTACCTGTGTGTCCGTTTGTGTTTGTGTTTGTTCGTCTCGTTGCGTTTCTGTTGCGTCTCTCTTCCGGGTTGCGCAATCGCGGCTACGGGAGGCAAAAGGGGCCAAAAAGGTCATGCGCAGCATTTTATGCACAGTGATGCGCTGCGCATGCGCTGAGTGGTTGGGCACCCGGGGGAGACTATGTGTTTTAGGTGGGGGATGAAAAGAATGGGAAAACAATGGAAAAAGCAGTATTCATGACATGTGAAAATGCTGATTTAGTATTTTTGGTTTTAAGTTATATAGTAATACAAATGAAGTGTATGAACGTGTGAAATACTTACCTGAAAGATTTGTTTATGTCCATACTTACCTTATACTTACCTTCAATATAGTTTAATCCAAACTGGGCGGAGTCACTCACTATAAATAGAGTGACTTGTGCTCAGTTCAGAGTGGGAGTCGTAGGAGATAGAAGGTGTGAGTAGTGGCGAATAGTTGGTTTTGATAATTCTGGGAACAAATATTTTGTATATAATTATTTTGTTACTTTATTGTCTCTATTTGTTTGTTTTGTTGTTTGTTTATTTTTTGTATATATATATATTTTTTTCTTTTATTTTGGGATTTTTGGAATGGAAACTTTTGCACTGTAAATAAACGCACCTTGCACCATAGTGCTACGTCGGCTGAGCCATCATTCATTTTTTTTTCTTGTTTCACACACACCCTAAAAACGCCTCTGTGTGACAAGTGGTGTCAGAAGTGGGATGGCCAGTCGTAGAAAAGTGACTTCTGGAAAACAGACCAGGAAGGGTCTGCGGTCACAAAAACCTGTGCTGGAAGAGGTAGCATGGGACACTATGGACGAAGAGGAGACAGCCAGTGCAGAGGGTGCCGAAGCCAGTTCCCCTAGAGTTAAACCTGAATCAAAAGGTATGGAGAGCGATGTAGTGGCATTGATGAGGACATTTCTGACAGCTCAGTCAAAAAGGGAAGAAGGCCTCATCTATGAGCTACGGGGGTTGCGAGAGTCACTGCAACGCTCAGTTATACCAGAAACATCACCAAGCCAAAGCCTACGCCTAGATCTACCCACACCTGCAGCTTCACGAATTCGGGGACCGTCAGTCACGCAGAACCCGACACTGTCGACACAGAGGGCGGCAGACTCACCACCACCACCACCAATGCGACCAGAGTCACGGATGCCAGCATTTCAAGAGGGAGAGGACGTGGAGAATTACTTGCGTCGTTTTGAGCGACTGGCAAAGACCTGGGGTTGGCCGGAAGAGGAATGGGCGAATCGACTAGTACCCCTTCTCACCGGAAAAGCGCTGGAGGCATACCTCGCGATGGACGAAGATCGGGCGGAAGTCTATAAGGATCTTCGGGAGGCACTGATGGCGAAATTCGATTTATCAACAGAGACCTACCGACAACGATTTCGGCAGACATCAATTCCTGCTGGAGAAACACCGACGGAGACCTACAATCGCCTCAAGGGGCTCTACAAACGATGGATACGTCCCGAGCAGTGCACAAAGGAGGAGGTAGGAGAGGCTATCATCCTGGAGCAGCTGCTACGAGTACTGCCATTGGAGGTACGGACCTGGGTGAGAGAGCATGAGCCGACCGATGGGCTGAATGCAGCAAAGTTGGCAGTCCAGTACTTGAATGCACACCGAGGAGGTCAGATGTATGCCCGTTCTACACCAACACGAGGGGCCAAGCACATTGATACATCTGGAAAAGGTACTGTCTCTGTTTTTCCTACTAAAAAGCTTATTTGCTATTACTGTCAACAAGAGGGGCACAAGGCGTCGAACTGCCCAGTACGCAAACCCAAACTCACCAGTCTGTGTTATGTTCCAAGAGAGGGGGACGTAAAAGACAAGGTGACGTACACTAATCGACACATAGACGTCACCGTGAATGGACAAAACATAAATGCACTCATTGACACTGGCAGCACATTTACACTGATAAAACAATGCTACATTCCAAGAAACACCATTGACTTTACACACACACAGAACATCCAATGCGTACATGGGGACAAAAAAGACTATCCTACCACTGAAGTGACTCTTGTTATCAATGATCAACCATACTTGATGTCAGTGGGGGTAGTGGATGCTTTACCTGTAGGTATGGTTTTGGGATGGGACCTACCTGTGTTGAACGAACTGTTAAGCAATGCTGTTGAAAGTACCAATGTGTATGATGATATATCATGTTCTGTGCTAACACGCTCACAAACCAGAGCGGGTTTAGAGCCCTTACCTGCTATGGATGACAGTTTGATCCAAGGGGAGGGGGGTAAACCAAAAAAGTCACGGCGACAGCGCCGTCTAGAGAAGCAATTGGGTTCACCTATTGTGGAAGTGTCAACTGAAGGGTTGAAGGTGACTGAATGGGATATCCCTAAAAATATTGCACAGTTACAAGCTGAAGATGTAACATTGAAACCTTTGTTTTCTAAAGTGTGTGAGGGGGAAAAACAAATTGAGACGCTAGGGGCAGAGAAATATGTGATAGAAAAGGATGTACTATATGTGTTGTCTGATGGTGTCAAACGTCTTGTTGTGCCTACATGTTGCAGATCACTCATATTGCATCTAGCACACACCATTCCTTGGTCTGGACATTTAGCACACCAGAAAACCTACCAACGCATCGGTACACGATTCTATTGGCCTTCCATGTATACTGACGTACACACATATTGCTCCACATGTATTGTTTGCCAGAAAACCAGCTCTGTTCACAGGTCAGCGCGAGTTCCTTTGCATCCATTACCTGTCATCGAAACTCCATTCAAACGGATCGCCATGGACATTGTTGGGCCACTGGAAAGAAGCAGTACAGGCAACCAGTATATATTAGTCATCTGTGATTACGCTACACGATACCCTGAAGCATTCCCTCTACGCAGCATCACAACTGCTAAGGTAATCACTGCATTAACACAACTGTTTTCCAGAGTTGGATTCCCGCAAGAGATCATCACAGATCAGGGCACTAATTTCACATCAAGACTGATGCAGTTACTGCACAAGCAGCTGGGCATCCATTCCATCCGCACAAGTCCCTACCATCCACAAACCGATGGATTAGTAGAGAGATTTAATCAAACCCTCAAAAGGATGTTGAGGAAATTTGTAAGTGACAACGGCAAAGACTGGGACAAGTGGCTTCCGTTCCTGCTATATGCATACCGAGAGGTCCCACAGGCATCCACAGGCTTTTCGCCTTTTGAACTCCTGTACGGATGGCAGGTGCAAGGTCCTCTCGATCTGGTGAAGAGGAGTTGGGAAGCATCAAGCACTACAGCCGAAGGAGAAACTAACATTGTAAAGTTTGTATTACAGATGAGAGACAGACTTGAGAAGTACCGAGAGCAAGCTCAGGAGAATCTAGAGGAAGCTCAGAAGAACCAGAAGCTGTGGTACGACAAATGGTCTCGACGGAGAGAATACCAACCAGGACAAAAAGTGCTGTTACTATTACCATCTTCCACAAACAAGCTATTGGCGAAGTGGCAGGGTCCCTATGAGATCACTAAGAAGAAGGGTCCTGTTACCTATGAGGTGTTTCATCCAGATAAGGGGAAGAAAAATCAAACATACCACGTCAATCTTTTGAAGGAATGGCGGGAGCCAGGACCTGAGTTGAAGAAAGGTATGTTGGCCTGTAAGGTGGAGACACCTGAAGCAGAAGATGACGACAAGGTGGACTTTGAAACCCCAGAACACTTGCAGTCAGCGGTAAGCCTGGAACATCTGCAAGAGAGGCAAAGAGTGGAACTGACCGAAGTGTTAAACACCTACCCAGAATTACAGAGAGGAAGACCTGGAAGAACAAACTTGGTGGAGCACAAAATCTGTCTAACGGAAGCAACACCTATTCGTCAAAGGCCATATAGAGTGCCTGAAAGCCTGATTAAACCCTTGAAGGAAGAGCTGAAGATGATGTTGGAAATGGACATCATAGAACCATCGACTAGTGCTTGGAGTAGTCCAATGGTCATTGTACCTAAGAAGGATGGTACGCTGAGAGTATGCCTGGACTTCAGGAAGTTAAATGCGGTGTCCAAGTTTGACGCTTACCCGATGCCACGCATCGATGAACTGGTCGAGAGGATTGGGAGAGCCAAATACATCACTACTTTGGACCTCTGTAAAGGATACTGGCAGGTACCCTTGGAGAAGACGAGCAGGGAGTATACTGCATTTAGGACACCAGTGGGGCTATACCATTTTAAGACCATGCCCTTTGGTCTTCATGGAGCTCCCGCAACGTTCCAAAGACTCATGAATCAGGTATTAAGAAACTGTGAGGAGTACAGTGCCGCATACCTGGATGACGTAGTCATTTATAGTACTACCTGGACCGATCATGTACACCATCTGCACAAGATTCTGCAGAAGATACAGAAAGCTGGTTTGACACTGAACGTCGCCAAGTGCGAGTGGGCCAGACAAGAAACGA
Organism: Danio rerio; assembly: GCF_052040795.2. Classification (NCBI taxonomy): domain Eukaryota; kingdom Metazoa; phylum Chordata; class Actinopteri; order Cypriniformes; family Danionidae; genus Danio; species Danio rerio. The sequence continues at coordinate 35,127,402 of NC_141041.1, forward strand.
GGTATCTTGGGTTCCAGCTGGGGAATGGAGAGATACGACCACAAGTGGACAAAGTGGAGGCACTCCGCAACTGTCCTAGACCTCGTACCAAGAAGGAGGTACGATCCTTTCTCGGACTGGTGGGATGGTATCGGAGATTCATTCCTCAATTCTCTGAAAAAGCAGCACCCTTGACGAATTTGACGGCTAAAGCCATAAAGAATCCGGTTCCGTGGACCGAAGAATGTGAGAAGGCTTTCATTACCTTGAAAGAAAGAATGTGTACTGTACCTGTTTTACGAAGCCCAGACTTTACAAAGAAGTTCTTGGTACAGGTGGATGCCTCAGCGAGAGGAATTGGAGCAGTGCTTATGCAGGAGGATGAAGGTCAGGAACACCCCATCCTATACCTGAGTAGAAAGCTGTTGCCACGAGAGACCAGGTATGCCACCATTGAAAAAGAAGGATTGGCTATAAAGTGGGCACTGGACAGTTTGAGATACTACCTGATGGGTAGAGAGTTTACCCTAGAAACGGATCATAGAGCCTTAACCTGGATCAATACAATGAAAGACCAGAATGCCAGAGTGACCAGATGGTACCTGTCACTGCAGCCTTTCAAGTTTAATGTAAGATACAAGGCGGGAAAGAGCAATGTCACAGCAGATTACCTGTCACGATTGCCTGACGTCAGCAATCTAGGAGAGGTGGGAGGTAATGTGACAAAGGAGTTTGTCACTGGCCTGCGGCAGAGCTGTACACCCACATATTCACGCACACACACATAACTTACCTTCACTCCACCAGCCGATCGATCGGGTGCACACGGGAGATTGCGCTGTAATAAAAACACATACACGCACAAACACATTATATACTCCATTAATCCTTGCATATTCTGACACGCCATAAATCACACCGCATACATTTGTCTTACCTGTGTGTCCGTTTGTGTTTGTGTTTGTTCGTCTCGTTGCGTTTCTGTTGCGTCTCTCTTCCGGGTTGCGCAATCGCGGCTACGGGAGGCAAAAGGGGCCAAAAAGGTCATGCGCAGCATTTTATGCACAGTGATGCGCTGCGCATGCGCTGAGTGGTTGGGCACCCGGGGGAGACTATGTGTTTTAGGTGGGGGATGAAAAGAATGGGAAAACAATGGAAAAAGCAGTATTCATGACATGTGAAAATGCTGATTTAGTATTTTTGGTTTTAAGTTATATAGTAATACAAATGAAGTGTATGAACGTGTGAAATACTTACCTGAAAGATTTGTTTATGTCCATACTTACCTTATACTTACCTTCAATATAGTTTAATCCAAACTGGGCGGAGTCACTCACTATAAATAGAGTGACTTGTGCTCAGTTCAGAGTGGGAGTCGTAGGAGATAGAAGGTGTGAGTAGTGGCGAATAGTTGGTTTTGATAATTCTGGGAACAAATATTTTGTATATAATTATTTTGTTACTTTATTGTCTCTATTTGTTTGTTTTGTTGTTTGTTTATTTTTTGTATATATATATATTTTTTTCTTTTATTTTGGGATTTTTGGAATGGAAACTTTTGCACTGTAAATAAACGCACCTTGCACCATAGTGCTACGTCGGCTGAGCCATCATTCATTTTTTTTTCTTGTTTCACACACACCCTAAAAACGCCTCTGTGTGACAGATCCATTTAAGCCAGGGGTGCTCCGGTCCTGAAGGGTCAGTGTCCTGCATAGTTTAGCTTCACCTTCTTTCAACACACCTGTTTGGAAGTTTCTGGTAAACCCAGAAAGAACTTGAATTTGCTGGTTCAGGTGTGTCTTATTGGGGTTGAATCTAAACTCTGCAGGACACGGGCCCTCCAGGGCTATGTTTGGATACCCTTGATTTAGGCAAAAGACATATACTACAATAAGTTTTACATGTTTATTGACCATTTTGAGGGATGTAAACAAAAACACTGGTGCCAACGTATTTTCTGTTTTACATTTTTAATTTCTATAGCTTCTAAGAATCCAAAAAGAGCCACATATTGATGCATAATGTTATGACAATTGTTTTAATGTTAAATTATGGTTGAATTGCCTCTTGTTACAGTTATGAAATAGTTTGATAGCAAACAGGAAATGTTCATTGGCCAATGACATGACTTCATTGAAATGGTCATGGTACTTACAGAAAAATAAATAAATACTCTAATAAATGTATTGTTTATTGTTTGTTCATGTTAGTAAACTAAAAATATTAACTAATACAACCTTATTGTGAAGTGTTAGCCGCTTCTAACATCTTCTAATGTTAGCTTGCTTAGCTTCTAACATCTTGTTTGAAACATCAACACAGAATATTTTCCCAACAATGTAATGATTTCATCCATATGCACAAGTATAACTATATATACAAATAAACATTTTGTTATGGCACCAATTGACTTTTGCAGATATCTGTTGAAACAAATGGAACCAAATTGGAACAAGCTGACGTCAATTGTACTTAGGCTGAAGCAAAAGCTGTGAGAAAGAAGAAAAAGTGCATTACGTTCTCACTCTTCTTTCTCCTGTGGATAAACCAATGTTTTAAAAAATGAGTTTGGGAGATTGTTACAGAAACTAAGTTGAGGTGACAGATAACAACATTGACAGGCGACATGCAGAGGAGGCAATTCAGTGTTTTTCTTCCTGAACATCCTACAATATAATTGCATAGAAAAACAACTCCATGGCAGCTTGAGAGACATAACCCCATTACAGCTGTCATATTCGGACCCATCACAGTGGCCTGGCCAGAGGTGCAGAGGCCTTCAGTCAATCCTATTAGAGCATTACAGCACACATCTGCATGACCTATTGAGCTGATCTCAGATCAGAATGGAGCCGCTGTTTTGTATAATGCCCTCTTATTTAATCCCTCTCCCAGACGTTTGAGCTCAATGGCCCCTGGCAGAGGTCTTGTTCTGCTGCCCAGTTGCTTTGGTTCAGTTCTCCTGCAAACAAGGTTAGACCCAGGTTTACTAGTTATTGACTTCTTTAGATGCTTAGCTCTCTCATATTTTTAGTCTGCATGACACACTGAAAAAAAATATTCTGAGATTATTCCTTGGATTTACTCAATTTTTTTTTTACGTTAAGTGGTTGTAAACAATTTATTTGTGTTGAATTTAAACAAACAAATTAAGTTGAAGATTATTAAACTTAATTTGTTTGTTTAAATTCAACACAAATCAATTGTTTGCAACAGTTCTACATGCAACACTTTTTTCAGTGTTATTTAAGCCAACTAATAAGTGGTCTACAAATTGTCTTAGCAGTTACTATTACTGTAGTGATATTCAGTGTTGGGGAAAGTTATTTTTGAAAGTAATGCATAACAATATTGAGTTACTCCTCGAAAAATGTTGTGTTACTTAGTTACTTTTAAAAGTAATGCAATATGTTACTTTTGAGTTACTTTTGCTGTACCTTTTGTTGCCTGTCTAAGGCTTAATCTCTTTCAGAATGTGTTTTTTTTTGCTCTGCAATTACCAACACACTGTATTGACCTAATTAAAAAATGCAAAAGTGCGCTTGTTTTTTGCGCTTGTTTTAGAACTTCCACTTCAGTTGCCTATGGGAGAAATGACTAGGAAAATAAACGTCAGAAAACGGTCAAACTACTTGCTCTACAAAAAAGTGTTCATGACTACACATAAAAAAGAAGAAGAATATAATAAGAAAATATCAGTTTGCAACATCAAGCAGCATAACGAGCTGCTTTTAATGTCTAAAAATAAATGGTAGTCAATGGGACCAGAAGTCTCAAGCCAAAGAGATTCATATTGCTGCACTCGCTCGTTTGCAAAGAATAAGGTGTATACCCTATACCTTTGTTTATCTTTAAAAAAAAATAGGATAATGATTTTTGAGAACTACCTGACCCCAGAGCTAAACATGTCGTAAAAACAGAAGTGTAAAGCAATGCGTTTGCTACTTTTGTGCTATTTGACTTAGGTAAAAGTTTCATTTTCTTTACATTCTCTAACTGACTGTGTGATTCATTGTTACTGAATTCAATTCAGCAACTTATTTAAAAAAAAAAAAAACGAATTAAATTTAAAAAGAACTTAAGTTACATTTTCAAAAAAGTAACTCAAATATTAGTACTTTTTATTTTTTAAAAGTAATGTGTTACTTAAGTAATGGTATAACTTGACTCGCATTACTTGTATAGCGTTCAGCCTGATCTCACGAGGAAACGTAAGTATTTTACGTTTTGTCAGGTTAGCGGCTAATTCGTAAAAGTTCATTCATTAGAAAATGTACGATTTTAAAAAGAAGGCGTGGCACCCAACCCCACCCCTAACCCCAACCGTCATTGAGTGATAAGCAAATTGTACTAAATTGTACGAAGTAGATCGTATGAATTCATACAAATTAGGGACTAATCAAAAAGTTACACATTGCCGTGAGATTGTGTTGAATGCGTTACTCCCAAGACTGGTGACATGTAAAGTATATAGACCATAAACTACATAAAAATGTAAACACAAACACACAGGTTTCTTTGGAAGTCTGTTTCCACCACTCAAGCTATAAACTAAGAAATTCAGAGATATAAAGTCAGATAAAAAATTCAGAGAAATTAAGTCAGAATTCTGAAATTATATCTTGTGATTCTGATTACAAATGTGAGTTATGAAGTAATAACTCTGAGATAAAAAGTCATAATTGCAAGACTTTACATCTCACAACCTTGAGAAGTCGCAGTTGCGAGTTATGAAGACAGATTTCTGAGATAAAAAGTAATTTAAGACAAAATTAAGAATCCTATATTATTAATTTGTCATGTCTTGTTTTTGTTTTAGATTATTAATATTTTTATATTATTTAAAAAGCTAAACTGTATAATAAAAAAAAGAAATAAATGTATAAAACAATAATACAATAATATAATAATAATAATACAATAAACCATTTTAAATCAGAAATTGCAAGTAAATATAACAAATGCCAAATACATGCTGAACGGAACATTTTGAAGCAAACTGAAATAGTGTTTCCTTGTATTTGTTTTTGTGTCTTTGTCTTGTTTTATTTAAAAAGCAATCTGTTTTTATTTTATTTCCTTTTGGAGGATGTTAACAGTGTGAAATACTTTCTCCTGGTAATTTATCCCCCTGCTTTTCCATTTCTCTCTTCCCTCCCCCTTTTCCCTTCACAACCTGAGATTTAGGCTGCACTAAATGTGTTTGCCCTGCCACAGTCTCCCTTAGCAGTCCCCGTGTCAAAAGAAAGCCATTGTTAGGCTCCCAGCTGCCTCCCAGAGTCCCTAAACATTTTCCCTGTCTCTTTAGCCCTGCCCTGCACAGCCCGCTGGACGTCACCAACATGTTCAGCCATCAGTGGCCAAAAAGAGTGTTTATTTTCCCAGCTCTAATGGCCCTGTCCATTTAGCAGACCTCTTCTTTTCTCACTTTGGAGGCAGCGCTTGCTTACGTATGCATGTGTGTTTTAAAAGTTTGGCTTGTGTATGTATTTATTCTGCATGCTCGCAGACAAATCTGTTCAGGCGAAGCTACGACATGTTTCAGAGACTTTATGGATTCCTAAGCGGACGAGTGTTCCTTCAACCGGCAAACTATCCGATGTTAAATGGTTGGGTTTGCAAAAATAGACCCATGCACAAGTGCATGCAAGACAGTGGAAAGTTGGTGTTCAACAAGCAGTAAATAACAAATAAGAGACAGTTTGCCTGTGTGTGCGGCGTGCATTTATATCTTTATATATTTTTTTTGTATCTGCGTATTTGTTAGCATAGTCATCAGCTTCTAATAATGTCAATGATAACATAATAAATTAAATACATGAATAAAAACAAAGTTTCACGCTTTATTAGATAAACCAGACACATACCCACACACAGTAGTCAACATTTGCATGTTTGATTGGCTTAAATTTTGAAAACTATTTATCTACATATGATACATCAGGTTGGGTGTGAAAACCCAATTTTATTTATGTTAATGTATTTCATTTATAGAAATTTAAGTAATAATTTATAAGTAAATATGTAATGAAATATATTAACATTTAAATAAATTTTATATATACTGCTATGCACTACCTGACAAAAGTCTTGTCATGGATCCCAGTCGTAAGAGCAACAAATAATAACTGATCATTTGAAAAAGTGGCAGAAGGTAGATTTTCCAATGAATCTTCTCTTGAACTGCATCCCAATCAACACAAATACTACAGTAGACCTACAGCATTGTAACCGGCATGGACCCAACATTCTCAAAGCAATCAGTGAAGTTTGGTAAAGAAAAATCATAGTTTGGGGTTACATCCAGTATGAGGGTGTGCGAGAAATCTGCAGAATGGATGGCAACATCAAATCAAAACATTTGTGCTGCCCATTACATTACAATCCACAGGAGAGAGCATATTCTTCAGCAGGATAGCACTCCTCATACTTCAGCCTCCACATCAAAGTTCCTGAAAGCAAAGGTCAAGGTGCTTCAGGATTGGCCAGCCCAGTCACAAGATATGAACATTATTGAGCATGTCTGGGGTCAGATGAAGGAGGAGGCATTGAAGATCAATCTAAAGAATCTTATTGAACTCTGGGAGTCCTGCAAGAACAGTTTCTTTACCATTCCAAACTATTTTATTAATAAGTTATTTGAGTCATTGCAGAGATTTATAAATGCAGTTGCCCAAGCTCATGGCAGTCATACACAATATTCATTCTTTTTCCACTGCACCATGGCTTTATATTCTATATAGTGCGTTATTTCTGTTAAGTGACAAGACTTTTGTCTTAGCAAATTCAGACATTACTGTCTTAATTAAATACTTAAAAATCAAGGCATGATAATATTTTATTTTGGTAAAATAAGCGTAATCTAGGCGAGGCAGTGGCGCAGTAGGTAGTGCTGTCGCCTCACAGCAAGAAGGTCGCTGGTTCGAACCTCGGCTCAGTTGGCGTTTCATGTGTGGAGTCTGTGTTCTCCCTGCCTTTGCGTGGGTTTCCTCCGGGTGCTCCGGTTTCCCCCACATCCCAAAGACATGCTGTACAGGTGAATTGGGTAGCTAAATTGTCTGTAGTGTATGAGTGTGTGTTTCCCAGAGATGGGTTGCAGCTGGAAGGGCATCCGCTGCGTAAAAGCTTGCTGGATAAGTTGGTGGTTCATTGCGCTGTGGCAACCCTGGATTATTAAAGGGACTAAGCTGACAAGAAAATGAATGAATGAATAAACGTAATCTAGAGGCCTTTTATATTAGCGACTTCTGATACCAAATAATCAACTAGAACTCTATTTTTTTACTAAAACTTGAATATATACCTATGTGGATATATATGTAATTGTTTATTTTTTAAATGCAAGCATTTGATATTATAAAAATAATTTAATCAATAATTCTAAAAATAGACCCAGATACTATGAATTTTTAAGTGGGTGAGTGGTCTGTCAACCGACAAACTTATCAGTTTTAAATGGATGGGTTTGCAAAAATAGACTCACACGCAAGTAAATACAGCACATTTAGCACTGCAGAACGAGTGCTCAATGAGCAGTAAACAAGAAATAAAAGGCAGTTTGTGTGCATGTATCTGTTTGTGTGTTTGTTTGTATTAGCCTTGACTCTCTCGCTGCTTGGAAGCAGTAGAGCACGGTTCATTTCATCAGCCTCTAATGGTGCGTCATTGCTTTTTTTTCCCCTCCACATTATCAAATTAATTTACTCATAATAAATCACCACATAAATAAAGAACAAGAAAACTTTCACACTTCACTTAATGTACCACATTTCAGCGAAGGGTTTTTAATGAGTTCCAGCATTTGAGGAGGTGAAAAAAAATGTTTGAATAGACTTTTTAATTGAAAACCCATTTCCACAACATGAAACTGCAGGTCGGAGGACCAGCTGGTGGTTGGGTTGGGTCTGGTTTGCTTGGCAGCCGCTGCCAGTGAAATGGAGAATTATTGTAAAACAGAAGGGATGAAGAAGCACATGCCAGAGGGTGATCAGATCATGGCTCTCTTTTTTTTGTTTGCTCGACTGCTTCAGAAGACTGAAATTCTCCGTGCTGAAGCTCCATATGGCACGCAGGACCTTTAGTGATCTGTCAAGCCACTTCATCCATGGAGCAAGTTTCATATGTGCATTCTGTGGCCTTCAAGAGACACTAGAGCGCTGAACTGAGACCAAGAGCTGATTGTTTTTAATAGCAATGTAGACATTGATGGCTAATGAGCCCTTGGGGCTTAACGATTACACTTGGAAAATTAAGTTTAAATGGAGTTTTTAGATTAGCTCAGAGTCTTTTACAAGTGCCAGATGTAGACAAGGCTGAGGATGAACCTTAACTTACTTTTTTCATATGCACTTTCTTTTCACTCCTTCACTCTTTCCATTTATAATATATTGACAATTGGTTAATGACAAATAAAATTTTAATAACTTTAAAAATTTAAAATTTAAAATTTTTTTTGTAACTTTACATTTTATAATATGTAAAGTATGTGCAGCAAGATACTTAGACAGTTATGGTAGTCCTTTCTGGTGTGGGTTGTAGATTTAGATTGCTCTGATTAGGCCATAGATTTAAACTCATTTTGTGCAAAAATTATTTTATACCTGCTACAACTATGCCTCAGCACTACAAATATGTATTATTTCAGCCCCAAAATGTGTAAAATTTCACAGTTTTGTTTATATAAAACATTTGATTTAAGGGGAGATGTGCCCTCAAACCCCACCCCTCAACCCAACTAGAGATGCAACGATATTTTCGGCTTAGTCCCTTCATGGGGTCACCAAAAGGAATGAAACGCCAATGTATCCAGCATATATTTTACGCAGTCGATGCCATTCCAGCTGCAACCCTTCACTGGAAAAGGTTTTTGATTTTTATTGCACAATTATAGTCTGAGGAATAATCGCGGTTTTACGATTATAATAATTATTATGGAGTAATTACTTTCAAAACCCTAGTTTAGAAAATGATGAAAACACCCTATATTTCTAAATATTATTTATTTGCGCTCAGGAACCAAAATACAGCACAATATAATTTTAAAAACAAACAATAGTCTATTTCTCTTTAGACTTAAAAATCATTGAAAAAGTTAATAATAATTTTACACAAAAAATAAATGACAGAACAATAAATAAACAAAGAAATAAAAATATTAATAAATAAAAATAGTATTTATCTAATGTAAATCTATTGTAAGTGTTTAATCATGTGATTGTAATTGTTTCCCTTTTAAAGAGAACAAATGTAGTCATAGGCTGCTGTATCTCTGTTTAAAAAACACTTTTGATCAACTATATTATAAAATTGTTTAGCATTTTTTTATTTTGGATTTTTTTCCCTTTTTTTGGACCAGAGTAGAAATGTGTGTATTACAAACAAAGTACAAAGCTGATTGGTCAGGTCTTGTCACATGACTCACAGTCCGCTTGCAGCATTCTGAAAAGTTTAGATGTTTAGATGTTTACCGATATGCGCATGCAAGTTGTGCACCACCATTAGAAATAATTAACTTACGCACACAAAAGACGCAATATGTGAATGAGGGTGCATATTAGCCTCTGTGTACAAGCTAGTAACTTTAAACTAGCGAACAGTTGGCATAACCTTATTTAGTTGCAGCAGTTTTGTTGTGTGCAGAAATGTGCTGTTAAGAAGCCGTGATAAATTAAAGTATGGTTATTAGTGAAAACAGTTAAGCGTTGCGTCTCTAAACCCAACCATTAGTGGGGGGTGAGACTTTTTAATATTATTATTATTATTATTGTTATATTTATCAAATATGTTCTGTTTTTTGTCATTATTTCTTGTCTACTGTATTATTATGATCATTATTATTATTATTATTATTATTATTATTATTATTATTATTATTATTATTATCATTTCTTTATTTGTTTATTTATTTGATGATTTTAATATATTGCATATTTGGAGTGCAATACTGTACTGAATGTCATGCCAATAAAGCAACTTGAACTTGAACTTGAGAAAGTGATTCTAATTGCTGTGAGATTACATTGGTACAGTTGCATTGGTTGCATTTTGAGAGTTTCATTTATACTACAGTATATACAGACCGCATTTGACAATAAGGTTGAAAAATTAATAATGACAATAATTATAATAAGAGAAATGTAGTTCATAACACATCTCAGGTTCTTAGAAATGTAATTTTTTCCATGTTGTTTTTATAACAGATTTAGAATGATTCTGAAAGTATCCTTTACATATTTAATTTTTTTTATCTGTCTTATAAATGTGCAAGAAAATCTACAACTCGAGTCATTATATTCACATTCTTTCATTTAGCTGATGTTAAATGAATCAACTCGCAGCAGTAAAGACTTATATGCTTGTATTTTAAATAAATGCTGAACCTTCTATTAATATAAGAACCCTTGAAAATCCTTCATACTTTCCTGTGTACTCTTTTCAGCATTAAAAATCTGAAGTTTTATGCCCACATGTTCAAATAAGCAATTTAAAATGATTCCTGTTTGATCATGCAGCAACTGAAGACTGGAGAAATACTAAAATAAAAAAAATGTATATATTTATCTTACTGTATTTTTGATACAGATACTACAGACACAGCCCCAAACAGAACAGTATGTTATTTATTTATTGATTTATTTATAGAAATATCATTACATATTCACTTTTTTAGACATTTTATAGACATACACCACATGACATTTCACAACCTGAACATAATGTTTTAAGACTATGACACACATTTTTAGACTTTAAATGCACATTTATTCACCACAAGCCATGTGGATCTTGGTGTGTGAACTGTGTATAATCTCAATGCCGTACATCACATATTGTGTTGTGAGCTGTAACATGGTGATTGCAATCTACTAGAAAGGTCATTCACTCATTCTGACAGTATTCAATCTGCTCTTGTAAAGTGTGATTTGAGAGTCATATAGCTGTTAGTAAATGTGGTTTTCTTTGCCAAGCACTGAATGAATGCGTATGACCTTATGTAGTCAGTAAACAAACTAATACAGAGGTTTTAATACCCCTTTTGGTGTAACTAGAATACCCTATAACGTTTCACATATTTCTAAATGACCAGCAAATGTCTTGGCAAATGTTTATGAGTGTGAAAGATCCTTCATTTAACAGCATGAGGTTAATGCTCCGCAGTATAATAGGTTCATAACACAGATGTCTTTTTCTTAAATTAATCTACAGCAGATCTTTATGTGCACTGTGGCGTGCTGTGTGTGTTTGAGCTATGATGTGGTGCATCTGGAAATCATTATATTTCTATGTACAGATCAGGAAGAGGTCTGCAACTTGAAGACCCTCAAGTTCAAAGCTTTCTGTAATCTGTTTTATTGGACATCAGTGATTAATATTTTGATATGACGCTTCTTTTCTTCAGATACATTGGGAAGAGAGTGCACTCTTTATTCAGTCATTTGGCTGACACTTTTGTCCAAAGTGACTTACTTTGAAGGAGACATTCTGCAAATCAACAGATCAGGACTAAACAGGGAGTACAAACAGGAGATGTGTGCTAATTATACAAGTGAACTAGGTGCTTGAGTAAGGGATAGTTTTTTTTTTTTTGGAGAAAAGAGGGACAAGTGTTTTTACAGGAGATTTGTCTAGCACACTACGATTAATTTGATTTTCTTAAAGGGATAGTTCACACAAAAATTATAATACTCAGTATTATATCTCTCTCTTTGAAGGGATTTCATTTTTCTTTTTGCTCTTGAACACAAAAGAAAGATATTTTGAGGTAGGGCTGCATGATATTGGAAAGATCTGACATTGCAACATTTAGTTTTTGTGCGATATATACACTCACCGGCCACTTTATTAGGTACACTTTACTAGTACTGTGTTGGACCGACTTTTGCCATCAGAACTGCCTTAATTCCTCGTGGCATAGATTCAACAAGGTACTGGAAATATTTTGGCAAATATTCAGCATCACGCACTTGCCGCAAATTTGTCTGCTGCACATCCATTATACGAATCTCCAATTCCACCAAATCCCAAAGGTTATCTCAATCCAAACTCTTTTGGATTAAGATCGGGGGACTGTGGAGGCCATTCGAGTACAGTAAACTCATTGTTATGTTCAAGAAACTAGTCTGAGATGATTCACGCTGTATGACATGGTGTGTTGTTCTGCTGTAAGATTTGATTAGAAGTTGGGTAGACTGTGGTCCTAAAGGGATGGACATGGCAGCAACAATGCTCAGGTAGGCTGTGGAGTTGACATGACGCTCAATTGCTACTTATGCGCCCAAAGTGTGGCAAGAAATTACCCCCAACACCAGTACACCACCACCACCACCACCAGACTGAACTGGTAATACAAGGCAGAATAGATCCATGCTTTCATGTTGTTGTTGCCAAATTCTAACCTGTCTAACCAATTGTTGCAGCAGAAATTAAGATACAACATTTTCTAACCTTCTGTTGTCCAATTTTGGTGATCTTGTGCAAATTCCTATTCTTTGATGACAGGAGTGGCACCTGATGTGATCTTCTGCTGATGTAGCCCATCTGCCTTAAGGTTGGACGTGTTGTACGTTCAGGGATGCTCTTCTGCATACCTCGGTTGTAACAAGTGGTTATTTGAGTTACTGTTGCCTTTCTATCAGCTTGAACCAGTCTTGTCATTCACCCACAGAACTGCCGCTCACTGGATATTTTCTCTTTTTTCTGACCATTCTCTGTAAACCCTAGAGATGGTTGTGCGTGGAAATCCCAGCAGTTTTTGAAATACTCAGACCAGCCTCTCTGGTACCAACAACCATGCCACGTTCAAAGTCACTTAAATCACCTTTCTTCCCCATTCTGATGCTCGGTTTGAACTGCTGCAGATTGTCTCAACCATGTCTACATGCCTGAATGCATTGAGTTGCTGCCATGTGATTGATTATTAGAAAATAGTGCTAACAAGCAGTTAGACAGATGTACCTAGTAAAGTGGCCGGTGGGTGTATATTGTGATATGAAAACAATTCCCCACATTGCTTGGATAGCTCCATTTAGAAAGAAATCATTATTTAGGATTGATTAGGGTGATTTTCTAAGGGTGTGAATCATGTATAAAAAACAAAAACTAATTGTGGGCAAATATAATTAAACAAGAGCAACGAAAAAGTCAAATAAACAGTGCTTAATTGTTTTCTGGAGAGACAAACCGTATTCAGGTATAGCAATTGAATAATGAAATGTAAAATAACACTGTATAGTTGTACATTGTATTAAATCAATAAAATAATTCCTCATTAAAGTTACAAATCATCACCTTAGAACTCAAAATTGAGTTGTTGGCATATTCTTATTAAATGAAAACTTATTTACATTATGGGATGCTTCGTAAGTTGTTTACATTTTAAAACTTTATATTTAAAAAGCAAATGGTACACACGCTGTTTGCTATATGGAATGCAAAAACTTTGAAGCTAAAAATCTCAAAATAATTAAGAACACAGATAGAACCTTATTATTCTAATGTGACGAAATATACTATTTTTGTGCCCGAATGCTTTAAACTCTCTTGAAATGTCTTTAAAACACATGTAAATGATAAACTTTCACTCTGTTATGATTATACTTTGCTATGACTCTTCATGTGTTTTTACCTGTTGTGCTGATCAATCATAATCTCAAATCAACATTGCATATCCTACGATGTGTCTGTTGAAGACACACACATTGCTATATTAATGCTGTAACGATATATTGTGCAGTCCTGTTTTGAAGAAAGCTATAAACCTCTGATCACTGACTTCCATATTAGGAAAACATTTACTATGGATGAATACTTTGTGTTCAAAGAAAGAAAGACGATTTTAAACAAGTAAAGGGTGAGTAAATGATGGCAGAATCTTCATTTATGAGTGAACTATCACTTTAAAATCTTTGCACAAGCTGTGTTTCGCTTTGAATAGCATGAATTGACACTGGGAATCAAAAATATGCCTAATGGAAACATAATTTTGCAAAAACTCCCATATCTCACTTGAGGTGGTTTTTCAGATTGTTTGAAAAATGTATAGCTTTTTCAAATTTTTCCCACATTTATTTTTAATGAATAGTTTACAAAACTACATTTTTTTCTTACATATACAGGTCACCATGATCATTATTTAAAGATATTGCTATTATTTAAAGATGCTTGTTATGCAGCAGGTACAGCAAGAGCAAATCTGAAATTCTGGATCCATTGCTCATGTATGAAATCACACACAACATCCCAGAAATGCCTCATAAGTGGCTGCTCCCAAGTATAACAGTCATTCCTTGCCATTAATGCTTAGAAAACACACCTGCATCTCCTCTGATTTAAAAATAATTGCTAGTGTGTTTTCTGCAGCATATGAAAATCTACCAACATCTGTTGGCATGATTTTTGAGAGAGTAAATAAATGATATTTTAGCAGCATGACATCAGTTAATGCAAAGCTGTCATTTCACTATCATTTTTAATCAGTGTCTAGTTAATATTGAACAAGCATATTGAAATGATATTTGTAGAAATGCTCATCTTAGATGATGTAAGATACAAACAGCCTTCGATCTGTACTGTCTTGATTGATTCACTTGCTTTCATCACTTTTACTTCCACTTGTTCGCTAAATTAAACAGCCAATCAGAGTGATCTCTCACAAAGATGTCTGACACAGATTCAAATTGGAAGACTTGCCAACATTGAGAGCCCACCTAAAACCAACACTATTAAAACCAGACCAGCATACACATACAGTAGAGACAACATTGAGGGCTTGATGTTGACTCACAGCTGCCCGTTGACTTGGTGAGTCATTGCCCTGAGGCTTTGCCTAGTTGCAGCCTCAGACATTATTCCCTTGGACCAGTAGTATAACAAGTGATGTGTAAGACACACAAAATGAATTCTGGTGAGTTTTGAAGTCATCATCTAGTTGGTTGAATTCCACAGAATTTCAGGGAAATGTGTGTCTTTTGTTCTGTTATGATCTGAAAAAAATAAAAATAAAATAATAATAAATAAAATAAAAACTGATTTCACAAACCTTAGTGCAAAAAGAAAGCTTTTTCAGTAACACAAATGCTTTTTCAAAGTTGTGTTGTTCAGAACATAAACTCTTTAATAGACATCCATGAGTTTAGTTTAGCTTGATGGACTGAAAACTTGCATTCAGTCTTGGCTTACTGAACTTTTTTCACAGTTCCTAGAACTACGCTATTGGCATAAGTACCCATGTTTAGTGTGTTTGGTGTCTAAACTTTTTCACAGTTCCTGAAACTATTCTTTTAAGTACCTGCTTCTGGTGTGTTTGGTGTCTGGGCTTTCCGATTTAAAATTTTTTTTAAACAGTTTCTATTGGAATAAGTACTCACTTTTTAGTAGGTCTGCACGATTAATCGGAAAAAAGATTATGATCTCGATTCGACCCTACGCACAATTTTAATTCAGCGTTTCTACAATTCAGCCAATTATATTTTCAAGATCAGGAGAGAAGCATAAAGGTGGATGCACAAGTATTTACATTATTTTACATATGTCGCTCAGCAACATGCACACCCCTCTAAATGATGTTAAAAGTGTCACATACTGTATTTAAAAGGTATAAATCACCCAAAAATATCATTTCTGTCTTAATGTAATGACATATTCATAAAAAAATCACACGTGAGCTAATGCACTGTTTGTTTACCACCAAAAGGATGCATGCATGCCCTTCAATGATGTCTACTTTAGTGAACAGAGGCTGCATAGGCTGTAAATAACAGGTAAACAGTGGTGGAAAGAGTACTGAAAAATCATACTCAAGTAAAAGTACCATTACTTGCCTAAAAATGCAGTGTGAGTAGAGTAAAGTAGAGTAGAGTGTTGTAAATATTACTCAAAGTATGAGTAGAAAGTAGCCCTTTCTAAAGTACTTAAGAGTAGTGAGTAGTGAGTATTACGCTGCAAAAAGCTGATGCGTTTACATGTAATTAGTTCATGTATGTGTGTAAACGTAACATTCTGTAGTGCATTTAGTTATTGCTCGGCAGGCACACCTCATAAGACTTTAACATTTGGTTAGATTTAGGTTGTCATCCACTGCGTAAAACAAGTGCTGGATAAGTTGGCGGTTCATTCCACTGTGGCGGTGCCAGATTAATAAAGGGACTAAGCCGAAAACAAAATGAATAAATGAAGGGTGCATTTTAGGACTGTTTGGCCCCATGGGTGGAACTGCTTAGTGCCCCCAAATCACTAAATCTGCCCCTGTACATAGGCCTACTATTATTATTGTTGTCTTTCCATATATTTGAGAAATAATAATAATGTTCTTATATTAACTTTTATTTTACATCTACAGAATCATGAGATAATCATGATCTTGATTTTAAGCAAAAAAAAAAAAATAAATAAAAATAAAAATTGTGATTTCTCATATTAGCCAGAATTGTGCAGTCTTACTTTTCAGTGTGTATGCAGGATAGGAACTGGAAATGATTCTGAATGTCAAATTAGCTCCAAACGCTGCCACTAATTCTTTGAAGTCAGCTTGATGTGTTCCAGGCTTAAAGGTCTGACTATGCAAGACTAGGCTTCACCCAACATGCAGTGAATGCAGAAATAAATGAAACGAGACTATTTAAACCACATATGGATTGCTGCATTTCTTGTCATTCATTTGTTCGGTCTACAGACATTTTTAACTCGGCATACACCCTGAACGCAGCTAAAGTGATAGATATGAACCCATCGCCGGTAACTTTTGCTTAATGTTGGGAGCCAGGCTGGGTAATGGAGAGAGTAAGTCATTTTTCAGCACGGTCAAGTACTGCATTTAAATAGCCATTTTCTGTTCTGTAATTTCCAAGGCATTAAAATGGCTGACTGCTTCATTACTTGAGTAGAATCTGATCACTTCAGTTGGATGTATCTTACTGCTCTCCAGGGCAATCTTCCAAATAATAGCGCAGAGACCGATCTTTCTTTTTGTTCCTTTCTATTTCTCCCTCTCTCACACTCACTTTAGGAGTCTCATTCCACCCTTTACCTCGCTAGACAAATGTAATCATGACATTTAAATGAATGAAGGTGGCCAGTGTAAGTGTTACAGTAATTGGTTGTAAGTGGATAAATCTGAGATGGATTCTACCTGCAGTAAGCCGGAGGAAGATGAAATATATGATGTATGTTTGTCATACTGTAGAAGGCATTTCATATGAGGATAACTTGGTGCTTTAGAGAAGTAGTTAACTATATTGGGTTATAAATCACCATCTTGGCGCCAAATTCTGTCTGAATGTCACAGTAGACGTCGAGGACTTGTATAGTCTTAAATTGTCCAGTTTTGTTGAACCTGTGTGAATTGCATTCTCAGAAATGGATGCACACACAAAAAAAATTCATCTGTAGTTTTACGTCATCAATTAAGATGAAATGAATGCCCATAAAAGCCATTTTAAATCAGTCAGTATTTTAAAGTTCTCATGAATTGTAAGCCATTTTTATTTGTGTATTGTGACACAGTTCCTAGAGAAACGAAATTCATTCATTCATTTTTTTTTTGGTTTAGTCCATTTATTAATCCAGGGTCGCCACAGAGGAATGAACAGCCAACATATCCAGCATATGTTTTACACAGCTTATGCGATCCAGCTGCAACCCATCACTGGGAAACCTTCACAAATATCCACAAACTGGGAAACAAACTCACTCATTCACATACATATACTACAGAGAATTTAGCTTATCCAATTCACCTATACCACATGTCTTTGGACTTGTGGGGGAAACCAGAGCACCTGCAGGAAACCCACGCCAACACGGAGAGAACACGCAAACTCCACACAGAAACACCAACTGACCCAGCTGAGGCTTGAACTAGCGACCTTGCAGCTGAAAAACTAGATATCATGAGAAAACAGAGGGCATGGCATTTTTTTCTACTGCGAGCTGTTTGGATGTATTAAAGTAGGCAATTAATTCTGACAGATCAGGAAAAGGATTTTAGGAGAGCTATTACAACCTAACAAACACTAGTGATGAAAAGTTCAGATCAACTTACTGACACAGACTATTGAGATAAACACATCGTTTTTTTTTATAGTCATTTTGTTTATTTAGTTTGATTTGCCAAAATATGATTACAATATTATGAGTTGCTTCCTAACTCATCTACAACTGCACCAAACGTTGATCAGATTACAAACAAGTCATAACTAGAATCCTATAAGAAAGAGAAAATCATAATTTATTGTTTACCTGGTCTTTTGTCTGTGATTATGTCAGCTCACCTCTTCTAACAGGTCTTCAAATTTGAGTAGTTCGTTCACGTCAAATACACAGTCCCACATAAGCTAAACCAATACACACACTGAGTCGAAAGGAGCCATGATTAGTTCACCTTTCGAGACTTCTGATTTTTGAGTCGTTCATTTATTATGTGACAGCATGTAAAGAGAAATGACTCAAACCCGAGAAATGAACGGATCAAATTCTTTTCCGGCTCTAAATGCATGTGATTGGCTTCTGTCTTTCAGGTGATGAATGGAGGACTCAAACTGAGGACAGGAGAGATGAACGGATCAAATCTTTTTTAGGCTCTAAATGCATATCACTGGCTTCTGCCTTTCACACGATGAATGAACAACTCAAACCTCATAGAAGACTCGAAAAAGGAACTAATCTTCTACTCCACCTGCACAAATGTGTGCACGTGCAAATGAGCTAATTACTCCCTGGGAGTTATTTTTGTTCTCGAGTCATACAAAAGATTCGTTCAAAATGAACGAACCATCCAAGAACAGCCCATCACTAACATAGTCATCCACCTCACCATTTCTGCTTGTTGTCAAACCTGACAGTTGGATACTTCAGACAGACGTAATCTAAGAATTTAACTAAGAAAAAACAGGAAGTAAAATTTCAGATTAAAATTTTTGATTACAAAAGGCAAACTTTTTTTTTCTTAATGGCATCAAAGACTTTAGAACACACAAAACATGTCACTCATATAGTTTTGAATGGGGAAAGTGTAAGGGTTAATATGGCGAATATATAATAATATGAAGCCCGCCTACCAGTACAGGAGCCAATCAGCTTGAACTAGACACGTGCTTTTGTGACAGTTTGGTGGTCAACAAACGCACTGGAATCTCAGTGAATACTTGTTTCACAGACATAAGAAATATATCTACATAAAGCTTGAAATTTGTACTTTTAAATGAACCAACTACCCCTGAGAACAAAAGTTTTTTGGTTTTGTAATCTCTATGAAACGAACGTGAGGTAAAGATCCTCCTGTCAAACGCACATCACATGACAGCAGCTATTCTAACACCCCACAAAAAGAGTCGCTGTCCTTTCTGGAAGACATTCAGCATCAAGACCATGTAGTGAAACTTCAGAGGACCAGCGTGATCTGCAAAAGTATTATTTTTTATATCTATTAATGTGTAACACCGCCATAAAGGAGGGTGGTGTCATGATCTCGGTCCTTTCAAGTACACATGCGCATTCGCTTGGGCACCCAGAAAACTGGAGATTTTGTTTGATTAGAATGTTTAGAACAAAACTTATGAGACAATTGTTGTTTAATTTCATTGGTGATTCCAAATATGTAATGTAATCGCAAGCTTGGCAAACAATTTCAAAGAATTTGATGTTTCCCCATTCAGATACAAGTTTCAAAGATGACCGCAGACTAAAATGACTTGCCTTAAAGGGACTTTGATGACATGCACACTTGCACAGATGAATTGTTCAGAACAAAACTAGCAATGCGATCTATGAAAATCGTCTGGTTAGTTTTGATTTCATTGTACTTTAAATGAATCTTCCATACAGTACTCATATTTACAATGACCTACTCTATCTGATATGCATATTTCCAGAGTTCTCTTTCTCCGAACTGCTTCCTTTTTTTGCTTTCATTATACAGCAGAATTTCCTTTTTCATCTTTAGGTGACTTGTATCTTCTTGCTGTACTGTCCACTTGTTTCAGTATCCTCCCTGAGTACAGAAGTTTGAAGCTGTCACACTAATTGCGTCATCAGATTTGTCGCTTCTAATGGTTCTTGGTTTGACAGTGGTCGTAGTTGAAGTCACACTCCAGGAAAGTGTCTGAAATCTTCTGACACTGGCAGAATTTCTTCGGAGGAAGATTTTGATTGCAGCAGCCATTAATGGGTTGTCAGTGGACATGTCAAACCAGTGATCAAAGATGACAGATTTTAGGCTAGGATTATAGCAATCTTTTAGAATTTTCAACATTTTCCTAAGACCACCAAAATCCCATTACACAGCGTAATCCCGGATTTAGTATTGTCTTTTTATAATTTGAACCAGTTTGTCCATTCTCCTCTTCATCCTCTGTATTTTTTTGCCCACAAGCTGCTGCTCATTGGACATTTTCTCTTTTCAGATCATTCTCATGTAAACCCTAGAGATGGTTGTGTGGAAAAATCCCAGTAGATCAGCAGATTCGAATAAACTCAGAGCAGTCTGTCGGATGCCAAAAAATCACAGCACATTCAAAATCACTTTTTTTCTCTCCATTTAAAAATGTAAAAAAAAAAAAATCTTGACCACTTCTGCTTAATATTGTAAGTTGCTGCCATGTGATTTGGATGCGATTGGTTGAGTTTTATATTATGGAATATTCTGGAGGTATGATTGATTGAGGAAATGCAAATCTCCTTCCCTCCCAAAGCTATATTTACAGTGTTCACTCTTTCTTTCTTTTTTTTGTCATTTTTTGGTGGCCTGTGGGTTTGACCGCTCCAATTACTGCCACAAACTTGTTCCTTCCAGCTCTCTCAAGCACAGCTGCTCTCACACTGGCCATTAGCATGCTGAGAGGGTCTCGCGCCTGATAAAAATGCTGATTTATAGACCGGGATGAACATTAGTCCCTGATTGCTCTGTAAATTGAGTCTTATGAAATGAGTTATGTCCAAGCTTTGTTCTGATGATAAAAAAAAGAGTCCCCTGATGCTTTAGACTTACAGTAGATGCTGTAAGGTGCTCCTGACTACCTTAGCATGTTTTCTTGATACGCATTACAGGTTAAAAATATCAAGAAGAAAATATATGTATAGGTTGGCAGAACATTGTTTGCCACAAATTCTTTCTCATGAATTTACATAAATGTAGCAACTTTGTAAATATATAAATATTCAATGTACATGTAAATTATTATTAGGAAAAAGTAATATGTAGTGAAGATTGTGAGGTGGCGTTAGAATCCATTTGCGAAAGTTAAATGAAAGGCTTGCACAGGGACATAAACGTGAAAAAAAAGGCAGAGTGTCATACCAGATGAGCAGTCCAAATCTTTCAGCTAACACAGGGGAAATCCAAAAGACGTGAGTAAGTAGGCAGGCAATGGGTCAAGGCAATAGCAAACAATCCAAAACAGAGCATAAGGGGAAAACCAAAGAACGTATGTGAGATAAACAGGCCAGGCCAGGCCATACACAGGAAAGCCGTTAGGAAAAAATGGAACAACACTCAGAAAGGCAGTTAAACTGTAAAAACAGTAGCTGCGTCCCAATTGACCCTTCGCTAATCCCTGCCCTCCTTGGTAACTGTTGCTACGCCTGTCAAGCTTATGTGCCAGGCACAGCTTTTACAATGTGTAAGCGACGGTGTCAGACATTGCCTGGGATATAATGTCATTTTTGCCGGACAGGTGAGAATTCCGAGAAAGCCAGACAAAAAACGACTGCAGTATGCATTACAAGGGTATATTCACGACATAATAGGCAACAAATCAGAGAATAATTCAATTAAAATTGAAGCTAGCTTAGCCTAGACGCCTCATACGCTGACCATTCAACAGCTTAGCTCATGCACAGCAGGAGAGGTGACATTTAAAAATAATCTAATAATAACAAATTAAACCGTGATTTCTCTATTTTTAGCCAATAAGCCTGATAGATTAATTGTTGTGCAATGAAATATACCGTTACTTACCGACGAGGAAACACGCATGGACAGAGCTTTTACATAATTCATTCATAGAAAGAGCAGCCAGAAAGGGGAAGTTGATGGATTTGTGCTGAATATTAGCATTATTGACCAATAACAATGTACAGTAAGTTACCTATTACTGTCAGTATGTTTGTGTGCTCTTTATAAATTACTGAAAAACAGCTGAGGGTAAAGTATATTGATCGCAAGTGTTCAGTTTGTGATCACATCTCTGTTTTGTTTTGTTGATATGTCATTTCAAATATTTGTAGCTTGAAATAGATGGAAATATGAAGTTCAGTAAAGTCAGCAACAGATTCGCAGATTCCTACTTTCCGAAATAATAACTCATGTCATTATGGCCTATTCGCTATTAGCATGACTAACGTTAGTCATGGCGAAGGCTTAAACAGAGCAATGCTCATAATGTTGAGCAAAAAGAAAAAGACAGCTGGGCAACATAACCTGCTTTGTATTTTTGTAGGAAACACAGTTTAGATCTGTTTAAAGTAAGAGGTGTGTGAGTTATTGGCGTAGGTCACTGAATGTGTCAGGAATATCAAAACAAAACCAACTTAGCTCCGCTCCTTTAGCGCCCATCACAGAGCATGATCCAGCTGGTATTTCTCCTCTTGGGTTTTTGGTTTTGAAAAGTGAAACAATTCCACCCTCCCACCCAAACTTTTAAGATGCCGGGTGTCAGATTTGCACAATCCATAAGCACAGCGCTATGGCCTGTTTCATTCGCTCAAAAGCTTGACAGAGCCCATCCGCGTAGCTACAGTTGTTAAGCCATGATTGGTGGGTGGTGGTTTTTGGGTGTGGCTTTGCGAAGGGTCAATTGACAAACTATACACTATGCACTATGTACTTATGCACTTACCCTGCAGACACAGAATGTAAGAATGACATCTTATTGACGTTGTACCCCAACGTCGTGTGGATGTTGCATTTTATTTGGAAATGAAAATCTGGTTGACGTGAGAACCCAATGTCGGGCCAACATCAATGCCCAACGTAAAATCAACCTAAAATCAACCAAATATTAACGTCAGTACTCGTGTGAGGGCTTCCTCTGCTGGTGTGGCGTTACATAACAACAACAACAACAACAACAACAACAATAATAATAATAATAATAATAATAATAATAATAATAGTAGTCATGTACATGTTTAAATATGTTCTAATATAAAACTGTTATTTTAAATTCTATCTTCACAATATAAAGTCTTGGTTAAAGTATGTGTTATTTCAGCAATTATTGCAGTTAATTAATTGTTGTGAATTACTTCTTATTTTTATTAAAGTTTAATCATTTGGTTGTGTTTTTGTAATTTTATTTTTTTTAAATATTTGTTTTGTTTTGTTTTTTAGTTTCAAATTTAATTTAGTTTTAATGATAAATGTTTTCTCATTAGCTCAGTTTTAGCTAAGTTTTTAGCTAAGTTTTTTTTTTTTTTTTTTTTTTACATATTTTGATTTCGATTAACATTGGATTTATTTCAAATGACAAAAAGGATTTATTTTTAGGTAACTACAATAAGAGATTGTAAGAGATTTCTTAAAGAGTTTAAGAGACCTATCAGAACATTTGTACAATTATTACATTTCTCTCATGAAAGTTTGACATTGTGGTTTTGTGTCAGGATGAAAAGTGTTCCATTTAGTATTGCATTTTCCACATATTTTAGAATTTTAGGACATTTTATTTATTTTTCTGCCAACTCCATATGAACTGAACTCCAAATGAGCTTGTAGTGCTTTCTATTTTTCCTCAAGCTGGCTTCATCCACTTGGAGCATGACTGTGCTTTCTTTTAGAGCCCTGTGAAGAGAAACTCACTGCTCATAAGCACTTTATTGAGACATCATGATCCCGCACTTTTAGATTTTAAGCTGTCAGAAGATTAAAAGCTAAATAAAGTTAGCTTTTGTGAAGAATCGTGAATGCATTTCACTCCTGAGATCCTTCGGTTCTCTGTTTGGAGGAGGGCAATTAAATGAATCAAGCCAGACTTCACAGAAATCTGTCAAATGTTAAATGTATTGTCACAAAAGAATAGCTTTGTTCATTAACACTATTCATCTTTTCCACATTTCTTACAACACAACATAATTAAAAAGTTAATTAATTAAGTTGAGCATAGGACTTCATTTCACAAGTAGGAATCAAGCCTGTTGCTATAATCAAGAGGTGTCATTTCAATTAGCTCAACTCTGAATGAGAGTGTGAAAGGAAATGCTTTTAAGCCAAGTGCAGAACTTGATCCTAGTTTAAATGACACAAGTCAAGGTGTCTTGTTTAAGTCTCATGCAGTGCAAATATGGTGTTTCTAAGGGTAGGTTTACACAGCAACAGTGTACTCAAAATAGAAAAGCTTTCCCTTTATATCTTTGAACAGTTTATGTACTGACGACAATGATGTCAAACTGATCCCAATTCACAAATATCCTCTAAAATGTCTGAAGATATTGTGTTATGCCATATCTGACTAAGTGCCTGAGCATATTCAGTTCTAGAGTGTGTTCCTGAAATCAACTTCCACATGAATACTGAACTCTGGGTTGATTAACTCTTAACCTGCTTATTTGTGGTATGTCAGTTTCAAAAGCTCCTGGTAGTAAGTTCTGTCAACTCTGATTATGTTAACCTGAAGGCAGAAACCATCAATCACCATGGAAACAGCCAAACAGCAGCACGCCACACTTATGTGTAATGTTGAGTTACATTCTTAAGCTGGAATTACACCAATTGCGAATACATTTTTGTGTGAGTAGATTACATAACAAAGTAAAGGCAAATAGAAGATGCTGCAGAATGTTTGATGAGCCTGTTGCAAAACTTTGTGAAGTCTCACAAACTAATTCGAGAGGAGCACATGATATGATTGATTGTGGCTGGTCTCCCACCCATAATCATTAGTACATCCAATCGGATTACTATAAATAGCCCATTTAGTGTTACTCCCTTATCTTCATTTTTTTGAAGAATCCCCCATCCACTCCATCTCCCCTTTTTTCTCCTTTACCAGGTTGAGCTCTCGAGAACTATACCTGATCTCATACCCCCTTACATGATCATCGAACATGCAGGCTCAATTAACCCCGTGCTCAGGGTTCTCTCGCGGGACAGCATGCAAAATTTGTTTATATTATCAAGCAATATCTAAGTGCAAACTCTTGAAGTGAAATTCATTTCAAAAGAAATTACTTTTACTGAGAATGTTTAAAATAAATTATTAAGAAGCACAGACATACAGTATAAAGCTTCGAGGCGACCTAAACCTGAATGATAACCTACTCTGGAGAAGGTTATGGATGTCTTATGCATGAACAACATATGCATGTGCATAAGTTGAGATATACTTTAACTCAAGCAGCATATTTTTTTTGGATTCAGTTCACATATAACAAAAACGATAACACTTAATATTTTAAATATCAATTACAGTGATATTTAGAAATAGCATAAAAGTAGTTTACCAAAAAATTATAATGGACACTGGTATAAATGACTTATTGTATCACTTACAACACAGGCTTATTCTGAAAACATAGCTCTTTATATACGTTTCTAGAGATCTCAAATTATGTAGCCAGAAGTATGTTTGGCTACATTTCACTTTTAAAATGAGTTCTACAGGACGGTATGATGCAGTTCCTTTTCACACTTACCAGCTGACCACTTACGTACCTCCATATGGAAAGCTTTCCTGCTGTTACCAGTTTGTCCAGTTAGCTCACCATGTACATCGGCGGACTTGAGAGGCATTTACCACCACAACAGGGATCGAGTCTGTTGAAGAACGGTTCTAGAAAGCATGGAAGACAAAAGCCAAAAAGTAAAAGATAAGCTTGAAAATGTGGTAAAATCAAAAAATGTGGTAAAAATCAGACGTGGGCTTTTCTTTTTCTAGATTGCTTTTAAAATTTTTTGGTTGGGTTTAGAGAGGTGGTTGGGCAGCTCAGTCAATACAATTGGTTGGATTTAGAGACAGAGGACTCATTCTGAAAACGTAGTTCCGTGGACGTTTCTGGAGACCGCAATTTACGTGGCCGGAGGTACGTATGGCTGCATTTCGTTTTTTCGAGGGAACGTTACGGGGCGGTGTGACGCCGCTATTCTTCTTCGCGCCTGCTGGCTGTGACATTCGAAAACTCGGTCAAATTGGACGAGGGCTTTTGCTTTTCTTTTCTGGATGGCTTTTTTAAATCGTCGCTTGGGTTGAGGGAAGGAGGAGGAGGATGGCTGGGTCGGCCGATTGGCTGATTGGCTGGCTACCCAGTCGATCGTTCAGTCATTTAGTCAGTCGGTCAGTCAGACAGATGATCGCTCAACAGCGGCCTTCGGCGGCTTTTCATGCGGGAACAGCGCAGGCGTGACCCCGAGAGGCTTTTGAGACACAAAATAGCATGGCACAGCGGCCTCTCGCGGATTCGCGAAACCAAAAACTGCACAAATACATACCTCCAGGGACGTATTTCGCGGCCTCCAGAAACATCCGTGGGGCCTACAGTACGTTTCCACAATGAGCCTGGGTAGGGTAGGTCAGTCGACCGGTCAATCAGTCATTAAGTCTGTCAGTTTACAACCACTTCTGGTGGTTTAAAGCGAGAACAGCAGGCACAAATGACACTCGCGAGAGAAATTTGAGATCTCAAAATATGTACACAGGGGCCTCTGATGGATTTGTGAAAACAAAAACTATAAAAAAGCGCAGCTCCAGGGAAGAGCTTTGGTTCAGTTCAGTTGTATGGAAATGTATGAATTTAAAAAGGAGATGGCACTCAACCTCACCCCTAAACCCATTCGTCATTGGGGGATGAGCAATTCGTACAAAATTGCAGAATTCATGGATTAGCCACTAAATCAAAAAAGTTACAAATTGCAGTGAGATCGTGTTGGATTTGAACTGACTTCAATCAGTCTGAGTCTCCATAAAATATAAGCTTTGTTGAAACTTTGAACAGAGATACACTGTAATAATACCAGTCAATTAATAGTTCTGAATTTTGTGATTCAGAAGTGTTTTCATTTTATTTACGTTTGTGAGTTGCATTATTGGACCTTGATCTCTGCTCTGTCGACTTTTGATTTTGACAATTGATCTCTACAGTTAAACAGTGACTATTATTTAAATTGTGTAGTTTAAAATAATATAATCTTTAATAAATAATCATATCACTTTATTTTTATGGTCCCTTTAACTAATTTTGTTGAATTTAATTTACATTGCATTTACATGCCAGTTAATTCTCAGTAGATTATAAGTAGACCGTTAGGTTGGGGTTAGGGTTAGTGTAAGTTGACATGTACTTGCAAAGTTTGTGATAGTCAGTTAAATGTCTGTTAAAGAAGGAGTATCAGCAGATGTTAAGCAGTCAGTCTGCTATAATTCAAATGAGAAGTAATTGCATTCTAGTTGCAATAATTGTAGTACAATGTTTTGTACTGTGTTATACAACATCAACCCGCAGATATGTTTAGGCAAGGGGTGTGCGGGTTAATCGGTGCTATTAAAAATACTATCGGTTGGGTTTAGGGAAGAAGGAGGGTGAGGGGATTAATCGGTTGCTCAGTCAGTCAGTTGACAGCGTTCTCTGGTGGATTTATGTGAGAACAGCAGGCACGAATGGCACTTAGAAAGAAATTTGAGATCTGAAAAGCATACATAGTAGCCTCTGGCAGATTTGAGAAAACAATACCTGCAAAAAAATGTAGCTCCTTGGACGTATTTTGCTCTCTCCAGAAATGTATAGGGTTATGTAATCAGAATGAGCCTGGATTGCATACATGTTTATTAGCAGAAAACTTCAAATGGTCAGGTCCCTTATACAATTATATTTGTTTTCCCCAGTTGCTTTGGCGTTTATCCCTTTTATTACCATTTGATTTTGTTTAAAAAATGAAAGAGCTGGAGATTTTTCTTTTAAGCATATTTTATAGAATTCATAGTCTTTGTCTGAAGTAGGCGGCATGACTCATTGCCACAACACAGTTTTTAAAGCAAAAGTAACTGTCACTTTTATCTAGATCGCTGCATGACTGAGGCGCTTTTATAGGTTTGTCTCTTTGAAATGGATCAAGAGAAAAGGTTCAATGTTGTGCCAGTGAGATCCTGCGTTGGTTCAACATGTGTTGCTATGGTAATGGGACTTCTTGAAGCTTTCAACACCTCTTCCTACAAAAAATAGAACCCTTTGCAAATGTAAGCTGTGAGATGAGAATTCTGAAATTCTTTATCAAAACCGTTGTCAAACTCATCACATTTTTCAAACGCACACATTGTAGCTCAAGGACACGCATTGCTTTGATTTCCTTTTCGGATTACTCAGTAGATTGATGAGCTGTTTGATGAGCCGGCTGTTTGTGTGTATTTGTGCTATGAGTCATTTTTGTCCTTTGGGTAAAAGCGAGGGATGCCGCCGACAGTAATAAGTAGAGACAGATGAAATGTGCTAACCGTACATGTAAGTAACAACAGTGTAAAAAACTTGATCTAGTACTTATTTGATTTACTTGAAATGATTGTACTTGAAAGATTGATTTCGAGATCCACTTATTCGTTTTCGTGTTCATGGTGCTGCTGACTCTTGAATCTTCTTCATGTGTGAATGTGTATTGTCTGTGTATGCGTGTAGCAGTTTATATTATTTCTCTGCATTTTTTTTTAGTCTTTGTGTGGATTACACAATAGCAGCAGGTGGAATGTTATTGAATGATTTAATGATTTAGTTATTATAATTGAAAAAGTGTGAAACACAGCTCTATAACTCCTGCATTGAATCGTTTATTCAGACAATCATTTAAAGATAATAAAGATTTTGCTACTGAATCATTCACTCAATTGGTTTATTCAATTGGCAAACATTAATATAATGATTAAATTATCATCTTTATAAATTAATTATGGAATCACTGAGGCAATTGATTCATTCAGAACACCAATTCATCAATAACCTTAAAAAGTGTCACTGATTGAATCTGTAATTACTGTAATTGATTTCTTCAAAATCCCAGTTGATTAATCCATTAAAAAATTGACCATGATTATGAATGTCACTATATCCTTCCCTCGTTTGCTTTATTTAAATTATCAATTTATGCAAAAGTAAGCTAGCGACTGATTTATTTATAATTCACTGATTCATTCACTTAATTGACCCCTAAATTTCAATTCATTTGGGGTATAAAACAAGTGACCATCTTCATAAGCAATCACTGAATCATTCACACCATTGATTCATTCAAAACAAACTTAAACTTCATAACCTTGAAGGTGCAGTAGTTGATCTGAAAAAATGCTAACTGGTTAACATATTATCTTTGGACGGTGGGGGTGGGACTGTGTTTCAAAGCCACACCTCCTGACAGACAACCCACTAGTTCATGACATTCACCTGTTAGAAATTTAGTTAGTGGTTGCCAGCGGCATGCAGGAAATACACTATTACTAAGCCACACTTACATGCTATTTCAGAGCGAATATTCAGAGTAGCATGGTAAACAGTATAGGAAGGCTGTCATTGTTTAAAATTGAACCAATGTCAATATAAAAGCAACTTCACCTCAGTAAAGCAGGTTAGGTGGAATAGCGCTATTTACTGATTTTCTGTTGTTAAACTAAATAAAAATCTACATTATCGATGCTGTCAAAGGTCCCTTATGAAACTGAAAATAGTCACATCAATCTTTCAGCAAGAGATTTCAGTGGCTAAACAGCACTTCTGTGCAGATATAACCCATTTATAACAACACACTCTACATCAGCTCTGCGTGATTAAAATAGTTTTAAAACAGAACATTACCTGTCTAACAGAAATACTTCAGCCATGGTGTCGTCCTTCCTCCAGTTTGAAAAAGGAACTCCAATATTGATTCAGAATTTTAAAAAGTTTCAATTCAGCATTTGATTTTACAGCTACTGTGTCTTGTGTGCATGTGAACGTGCGGTGCGCATGCAGGCGTGCACGTGATAATAGCGGATATGCGTAAACAGAGATGTGCAGAAGCCCAAATCTACATTTGTTGTCAGTTTGGGCTACTTATCAAAATTATAAGAGATGTCGGCCTGACAATATTTAATTGGATGAACATATTTTAGTTTTATGCCTTACCCAGAATATTAGATTAATTAGATCATTTACTTTATTCATTACTATTGGACTGTGAAGAGACTTTCAAAAAGCACAACAAAAAATGTTTCTGAAGACAATCACCTACTGCACCTTTAACAATTGAACATCCTTATAAATTAATTAATAATTTACTTGGCGATAATCTTCGATAAATCTTGGCGATGAAGTCACTCAATCAATCTCTCAATTCAATAATTCATTCATTAATTTTCCTTTGGCTTAGTGCCTGATTATCAGGGGTCCCCACAGTGGACAGAACAGCCAACTATTCTGGCATATGTTTCACGCAGTGGATGCCCTTCCAGCCTCAACCCAGTACTGAAAAACACACATACACGGTCACATTCATACACTCATAAACTACAGCCAATTTTGTTTACCCAATTCACCTGTACCGCATGTCTTTTGACTGTGTGACAAACCGAAGCACCCGGAGGAAACCCACACGAACACAGGGAGAACATGCAAACTCCACACAGAAATGCTAACTGGTCCAGCCAGGATTCAAACCAGCAACCTTCTTGCGTTGAGTCGACAGTGCCAACCACTAAGCCACCGTGCTGCCTCAATTCATTACTTGAAAACACCAATTCATTCATGAACAAATCACATGGCTGTTTTAGAGTCAATCACCTGCCTATTTACTTAACTGATCTGTTCATATATCAGTTCAGTAATGATCAAAACATTTTAATGAGCCAGTCATTGAATGATTCACATAATTGATTCATTCAAAAACAATTCATACATGAACTAAACACACAAGTCTCCATCTTTATGAGTGAGTCACTAAGACTTTACTAATTTAATAACAACAAATTATTTCATGAAATTTTAAAGAGTAAATTAATAAAACATAAACTGATTCATTCAAAACATGAATTCATTCATGAACTGAATAAACAAGTGATTGTCTTTATGCATAAATAATTTAATTATTCTCTTGATTTAGTCCCTTATTTATCAGGGATCGCCACAGTGAACTATTCCAGCTTATGATGCCCTTCCAGCCACAACCCATTACTGAGAAACACCCACACGCATTCACATACCACTCATACACTACGACCAATTTAGATAATCTAATTTACCTCTACTGCATGTCTTTGGACTTGTGAACCCACATGGACATGGGGAATATGCAAACTCCACACAGAAATGCCAACTTGCTCAGCCGGGACTTGAACCAGTGACCTTCTTGCTGTGAGGCTAATCACTGAGTCACTGTGCTGCTCACACTAATCTACTATTATAATAGAGTATTTATACTTTCTTACTCTCCATCTACAAGTTAATTCTTTTAATGAGTAAATCAGTGATTCATTTCTTTTTTGTCTATTACTTTATTCAACACTAGTCACTATCCCAGTGATGGGGTGGAGCTAGAAGGCTATCCATTGAGTAAAACATATGCTGGATAAGTTGGCGGTTCATTCCACTTTGGCGACCTCAGATTAATAAAGGGACTAAAGGCTGGTTTATATTTCTGCGTCAAGTGATCGGCGTGATCCACGGCACATGCAACGCGCATAGTTGTGCATTTATACTTCTGCGCGCTTTCTCTGTTGGTCTGCATTAATACTTCCAAAATGCTAGTTGGCAGTGAGGCGTTAATGCTCCTCTGTGTTGAGTTTCTTCCCTGGTGTTTTGTTTTTTCGGAACACTTCCTGAATGTACAAGTGGCTCAAACTTGCTCATTTTGAGGCAGGAAGCGGCGGACGTGCAACAACTTTAACTATGAGGTAAACACAAAACAAAACTTTCCATCCGGATGTCCTTCACAGGACTTCACACTTGTAAACATTCACTCCATTGGGCAAATTCTTTTTTGTTGTTGTTGCTTGGTTTTCGTGGTGTTTTAGTTCTTTATTTCACTAGTCATAATGTAATTTGCGGTTTTACAACTACAAATGAGCCCAACATGCAATAGCAAATCAGTTTTTATTGAACTTGGTGCACATGTGATGCCATTGCTGTGTTTGCGAAGGTTCGCTTTCGGTGTGCACGACATGATTTTTTTGGCTGGCGGAGTAAACACATTTCTGCTTTTATTCTTGCCATAATAAAAAATATAATTGTAGAGCAATCCTGTCACGACCGGGTCTTGAACCCGGGTCTCTGGTGTGGAAACCGATGTGTATACCACTAAGCCACAGAGGAAGTTGTGTTGGACCCAAACGAAAACACTCCAAGAGGGATTCCGGAAAACAAGGATTTATTAAAAAAAATATCAACTTAGGTTCTTCTCAAAAATGAGGTAGCAAAACAGACAACTTAGGTTCTTCTCAGAATGAGGTATACAAAATACTCTAACAGTATAATAAACATGTAAAGAAAACTCCACGAGGGGAGAAAACAAACAGATAATTAATGCAGTCAGCAACAAGGAAAATAAAACACTCTTACTAGATGTAGCTCAGGAGATCAAGGGAAACGCAAGGCAAGTTCACCAGAGATGACTCAAACACCGAGTGAGGAACACAGACAAAGTGACAACTTAAATACACTGGCTGGAACAAGTCACAGGTGATCTAAATTAAGTAAACAAGAACACATGAGGAAGAACAAATACAGAGGGGAAACACGGGGACCTCTAGGGGAATGGAGACAAACTGCAGGATGGTGACAGGACCCCCTCCTTTAGGAACGGCTCCTGACGTTCCTACCAGAACACCCTGGCCTCTGGGTATGAAACTCCCGGATTAAACTAGGGTCCAAGATGTCTTTGGCAGGAATCCAGGAGCGCTCCTCTGGCCCGTAGCCCTCCCAGTCAACCAGATACTGAAGTGAGTTCTGGACCCTCCTGGAATCCAGTATCCGGTGGACCGTGTAGGCTGGCTGGCCGTCAATGATCCTGGGAGGTGGAGGGGGTCTGCGAGGGGGGGCAAAGGGAGAAGACAAGACAGGTTTTAATAAAGAGACATGAAATGTGGGATTAATTCTAAGTGAACGAGGAAGATACAAACGATAAGAAACAGGGTTAACTTTCCTGGCTATTCTAAATGGCCCTATGAACCTCTGGGACAATTTTCTCGACTCAACCCGGAGTGGAAGGTTCTTAGTGGCCAACCAGACTCTCTGGCCAACCCGGAAAGTAGGAGGCCTTCGACGACGGCGATTAGCCTGATGTTGGTATCTCAGGGAGGTTCGAAGGAGAGCGCTTCTAGCTCTCCTCCAGGTTCGTCGACAGCGTCGAACAAAGTGCTGGGCTGAGGGAACTCCCACCTGGACCTCTTTCTCAGGAAACAATGGAGGGGAATAACCAAATTGGCATTCAAAAGGGGAAAGTCCGGTGGCTGAGGACTTGAGGGTGTTGTGGGCATATTCAGCCCACATTATGTAAGATGACCAAGTGGTGGGGTTATTGGCTGCCA
Source organism: Danio rerio (assembly GCF_052040795.2). NCBI lineage: Eukaryota > Metazoa > Chordata > Actinopteri > Cypriniformes > Danionidae > Danio > Danio rerio. The sequence goes on from NC_141041.1 coordinate 35,160,845, forward strand.
TGCACCGTAGAGTGGTTTCCAAATCTTGGTTAACTCGTTCTGTCTGACCATTAGACTCAGGATGGAACCCGGATGATAGGCTGGCAGTGGTTCCGAAGAGTCTGCAAAAAGCCCCCCAGAATCTGGACAGAAATTGTGGACCTCGGTCAGAAACAATGTCTTGGGGAATGCCAAAAACTCTGAAAACATGGCTTATTATGAGCTCAGCAGTCTCTTTAGCCGATGGCAACTTGGGCAGAGGAATGAACCGGGCAGCCTTGGAAAATCGGTCCACCACAACCAATATGACCGTGTTGCCCTGGGAGAGTGGAAGTCCTGTAATGAAATCCAGGGAAAGGTGTGACCAAGGCCTGTGGGGAACAGGTAAGGGATGGAGCAGTCCCTGAGGTCGCTGGTGTGATGATTTTCCCTGACAACATACTTGGCAGGCCTCCACATAACCTTTAACATCTTCCTTTATGGAAGGCCACCAAAAGCGACGTCGGAGGAATTCTAAAGTACGGGAACTACCTGGGTGGCAGGTCAATACAGACTCATGACCCCACTGCAAGACCTGAGCTCGCACTGCTCGAGGGACATATAGAGCCCCCAACGGTCCATTCCCTGGATCAGGTTCTTTGGTTTGAGCCTTACGGACCACTTGTTCCAGATCCCATCTGAGGGGGGCAACAATCCTTGAACTAGGAATAATAGAAGAAACAGGTTTTTCATGTGTCTCTGGAGAGTAGGCTCGGGACAAGGCATCAGGCTTAAAGTTCTTGGAACCGGGTCTATAAGTCAGGATGAACTGAAATCTGTTGAAAAACAGAGACCATCGAGCCTGCCGAGGGTTCAGTTGCTTGGCCTGCTGGAGATATTCTAGGTTCTTATGGTCTGTAAGTACCTGGAAAGGATGTCGAGCGCCCTCAAGCCAATGGCGCCATTCTTCCAAGGCCAACTTAACAGCAAGCAGCTCTCGGTCCCCCACGTGGTAGTTGCGCTCGGCATTAGACAGGCGACGTGACATGAAAGCACAGGGGTGTAGTTTTCCATCCTCATTCCTCTGTGATAAAATGGCTCCTACACCCACATCTGAGGCATCTACCTCTACCATAAAGGGTATGTCTGGATTAGGGATAGAGAGTATGGGAGCTGAGGTGAATCGATCCTTGAGATCCTGGAAGGCAGCCGCTGCTTTAGGACCCCATTCAATCTTGACTCCTCCTCCCTTTGTCAGTGCTGTCAAGGGAGCCACAACTGAGCTGAAATTCCTGATAAACTTCCTGTAAAAGTTTGCAAAGCCCACAAACCGTTGCACCTCTTTTACTGTGGTTGGAATAGGCCAGTTGAGAACAGCTTTAATCTTACTAGGGTCCATCTCCAGGTGACCAGGGGTGACAATGTACCCAAGAAACTTAGTCAGGGAAACATGAAACTCACATTTTTCTGGCTTGACAAAGAGATGGTTTTCAAGGAGTCTTTGGAGAACCCTGCTGACATGGCCCTCGTGCTCCTCCATGGACTTGGAAAATATAAGTATATCGTCCAGATAAACGAATACAAATATATTTAACATGTCTCGGAGGACGTCGTTGATAAGTGCCTGGAACACGGCAGGGGCATTGGTAAGGCCGAAAGGCATCACCAGGTATTCATAGTGGCCTGTGGGGGTGTTAAAAGCAGTCTTCCATTCATCTCCTTGCCGTATCCGCACCAGATGGTAGGCATTGCGAAGGTCGAGCTTGGTAAAAATGGAAGCTCCCTGCAGCAGCTCAAAGGCAGTAGCCATAAGAGGCAGGGGATATCGATTCCGAATGGTTATCTTGTTAAGACCTCGGTAATCGATACAAGGCCTAAGCCCTCCATCCTTCTTCCCCACAAAGAAGAAGCCAGCACCAGCAGGGGAAGTGGAGGCTCGGATGATGCCAGTTGCCAGGGACTCTTGGATGTAAGCATTCATAGCAGCCTGTTCAGGGGAAGATAGGGAGAAGACTCTGCCTCTAGGAGGAGAGGAACCGGGGAGAAGGTCAATTGCACAGTCGTATGGGCGGTGAGGTGGCAAAGAGGTGGCTCGAGACTTACTGAATACTGCCCTAAACTTATGATAGACAGCGGGAACTTGAGACAGATCTACAGAATCTTGAGGCTCGGGATGAGGGGCAGAGAGGCTATGGATAAAACAGGTGAAGTGACATGAAGGACTCCAATCTAGAATGGAACCAGTAGACCAGTTGATATGGGGATTATGTCTGTGCAACCAGGGATGACCTAGAATGACCGGATACTCGGGAGAGTCAATAAGGTAGAAAGTCTCCTCCTGCTGATGTTTAGCAATGGTAAGCTTCAGGGACTGAGTGGCCTCAGTTACTTTGCCGGGTTCAAGGGGTCTACCATCCAAAGCAGTTACTGACTGGGGATGAGGGAGAAGGTGGGTAGGAATCTTAAGTTTCTTGGCCAAGGAGAGATCTATGAAATTACCTGCGGCCCCTGAATCGATCATTGCCTGGACTGGGAACTGATGACTCTCCCAGGACAAAATAGCTTTGAGAGCTAGAACGGTGTTGGCAGGAGGAACTCTTATTTTCCCCATCACAGTCCTCCTGTAACTCGGTGGGGACCCTCGTTTCCCGATAGTTCTGGACAAGTGGATCGAAAATGACCAGACATACCACAGTAAAGGCATCGTCGCTCCCTCATCCGTCTGTCCCTTTCACTGGGAGAGAGTCTGGAACGACCTAGCTGCATATCTTCTGGAGGCTCGGGAGCTTGTTCATTGACTGGGAGAAGTCTGACTGGTGGCGCATGAACTGGAGATGCAGGTTTGTGAACAGGAGTTTGGGAATGGGATGCTCTGCCTCGAGTCATTCTCCGTTCTCTCAAGCGAATATCAAGGCGAATGGCCATATCAATAAGGGATTCTAGGTCTTTGGCTGGTTCCCGGGTGGCCATCTCATCTTGAATGGATTCAGCTAATCCGCCCAGAAAGCAGACTCTTAAGGCCTCGTCATTCCATCCACTACCTGCTGCAATAGTTCGAAATTCAATGGCGAAGTCTGCAGCGCTGCGAGGACCTTGACGGAGAGTAAGGAGACGTTTGGAAGCCTCCTGTCCACTAACTGGGTGATTGAACACCTTCTTGAATTCCTTCTCAAAGGCTGTGTATGACTGGCAATAACTAGGCTGGGACTCCCATGCCGCAGAGGCCCAAGACAATGCCTTGTCAGTCAGAAGGGTGATAATATAAGCGATCTTTGAGCGGTCAGTGGGAAAACTTGAGGGCTGAAGCTCAAAAGTGAGAGAGCACTGGGTGAGAAATCCCTGACAGGAACTAGGATCTCCAGAGAATGGCTTGGGGGGTGGAAGTCTGGGCTCTGCAGCAGCTACTGGAGCTATGGGAGGACTGTTGGTACTTAGGGGTGGTGCAGCAGGAGAAGCAGGAGAAGAAACCCCAGGAAGGCTTTGAAAGAGTTGCCGAATGGACGACGTGACATCAGCAAGGAGCTCTGAGTGTTTTGTCATCACCTCCTCTTGACGACGGAGAACCTCTTCATGACGCTGGAACGAAGCTTCATGACTGCCAATCACTGCCAACAGTTCTTTGGTACTGAGTGCCTCTGGGTCCATGTCTGACTCGGTGTTTCTGTCACGACCGGGTCTTGAACCCGGGTCTCTGGTGTGGAAACCGATGTGTATACCACTAAGCCACAGAGGAAGTTGTGTTGGACCCAAACGAAAACACTCCAAGAGGGATTCCGGAAAACAAGGATTTATTAAAAAAAATATCAACTTAGGTTCTTCTCAAAAATGAGGTAGCAAAACAGACAACTTAGGTTCTTCTCAGAATGAGGTATACAAAATACTCTAACAGTATAATAAACATGTAAAGAAAACTCCACGAGGGGAGAAAACAAACAGATAATTAATGCAGTCAGCAACAAGGAAAATAAAACACTCTTACTAGATGTAGCTCAGGAGATCAAGGGAAACGCAAGGCAAGTTCACCAGAGATGACTCAAACACCGAGTGAGGAACACAGACAAAGTGACAACTTAAATACACTGGCTGGAACAAGTCACAGGTGATCTAAATTAAGTAAACAAGAACACATGAGGAAGAACAAATACAGAGGGGAAACACGGGGACCTCTAGGGGAATGGAGACAAACTGCAGGATGGTGACAAATCCATTTTCTTTTTTCATTGATATTTAACTTTAATAGGAAGAACTGTGTGAGATATGAACAAAAGCGAGTGATGCATCAAAGTTTGATTTAAAAAATCTTGAATGGTTATAAAATTTTAGTATCATTATATTAAATTATGAAAATACTAAAAAAAATATTAGTGTAAAAATCTTGAACAGTATTTATGATAGGCCGTAATTCAGAAACTTCCTACTTCTCTGTTTATACGTCTGACTTTACGTTGTGTTTCTTTTGACTGCCCCCTGTCATTTTAAAGAATATCACAACTGTGAAGTCAAGTTTAAATCCTCGTCCATTTTGTGAGGTGCGTGCGCAGTCAGCGAAGGTCCGCGATGCGGTGCCAGGTGAAAGTATAAATCAACCTTAAGATGTTTTTCTGCTTCTGTTGTTGAATGGTGCATACAGTATAACCTGTCTTTAGTACTGTTCAATTTAAATAATTTGATAAAAAAAAATATGTGATTTTGCATGTTTTTATATTGTGATATAGGTCATAAATTTAATACTTAATGGACCTAAAAAGGTCTTAAAAAGTCTTCAATTTGACATGATGTCTGCAGAAACCATGAATACGGTGTTTACATAAGTTGCATATTGAATGTTCTTTTAATGATCCCATTTTACATGTTATAGCACATAATTCAATTAACGTCATTGTGTCTTCACACTATCCACATTTTCTTCCGGAGTTTCATGTAATTTCGGGCATTTTATTTTCAATTTGTCGACTTTAACTGCAGTTTGGCACTTTCATTTTCATTCAGGAACTTTTCCTGCATGCCCCCTGTGACAAACAAGATATTGGATGCGAGCATGTACCGCTGGAAGAGGGTTGTTTTAATGGAATTTGATAGCGCACGCCGTATGGGGACAAAACGTCCACATTTCGGGATGCAGGTGTATGTGGTCCTTCACTGACTCGGTAGGTGCAGAGAATAGTGTCAGTGTCAGCCGTGTGACTACGGATTATTCTTTCGCAAAATGCTGCAAAAATCCTACAGGACGGTAATAGTTTGATTACGATGTTTACATGTCTGTACTGCATTTTAATAATGCGACTAAATAGTTGCGTCTTAATTCTATTTCTGTTCAGTTCGATTATGACCTTAATCAGATTAATGAATCAAAAATCGCTGTTTACGTAGTAGACTCTTAATCCTCATATTGTCTTAATTGTATTAAAATCAAATTATTGGTGTCTATGTAAATGTACTCAGTATTAACTTCTTGTTTATGGTTACATAAATACCAAATCACATGGCAAAGAATAAAAAAAAAACATAAATAAAACGTTTACTTTGCAATCAGTTTCTTTTTAAAAGACAAAAATAAGCTAAAAAATTAAAAATGATTGTTCCCATCATGATTCCAGCTCCACTCCTGCTCCAAACCATCCTAACCCACGCATCTTTCCCAATAGCTTACAATATTTCTGACATCCTTGTGAACAATCTATAGCGTTTATTCGATTAAAGGCCTAATTGGAGTGAAAAGTGCTATGGCCCGGGCCGTGGATTAGCCGGGCTTTGTGTCAAGAGCCAAGGTTGGACCAAATCCAGTCAATCATCTGTTACTGAACGTGAGGATAGTGCTGAGAGCTGGACGCACGCCAGTGCCTTTTTATTGAGGGACTCCATCAATATCAGGCTTGGCAGATAGCACTTTTCCTGCAGCTCTAACTCACTCGCTCCATTCGCGGCAGAACAAGCCTGACCTGTTTAATCGGGGAAAGCCTGGCCAGCGTGTATATCTGCATCTGCTCATGCTTGTCTCCTGACAAAAGAGCTGTTTGGAGAGAGAGCATTGACCTTCTCTCTTCCTCCGTCCACCGCTCGTTGAAAGCCAGTTCGCTTGGCTGGAGTCTGGCAAGCGTTTGGCTCTAGTGCCGTCCCATAAGAAAGACAAATCACAATGAGATGTCTTTTGTTCCTCTCACACTGTAATGAGATTAATTGGAGCACAGTTGGAGGCCTTTTTACAAGTTTGCTGCTTCTCGGTTATTTCTGCAGAATAAGATGCCCTAGTAGTCTTGCGAGTCTCCTTGAAATCAGGAAGTTTCAGCTTCAAGATGGGGGTTCTCGGAAAACTGGAGTAAAACCGAGCACTTTAGGGTTGAGTTAATATGTAAATTATTTAATAGAGTGTTTTCATGAAGTGTCAGCAGTTGGCCACTTTGGAGGCTCAGAATGTAAGCAATGCCACTGAACTAAATGAAACTTGCATATTTTGCTGATTATTGCAGTGAGAACACACAGTAATACCGATAAATATGCGTAAAATTTCTAGAACGACTTTACCGATAAAAAAAGCACCGTTCACACACTCTCCAGAAAGGACCATTCACACATCCATTTCAAAATACTGGTAAAATCTGACATCATTAACCAGAAATAGCCTATAAACAGCTGCGTTTGTATTTGTAAACATAGAAGTGGTCATGCTTTTGTTGATGGTTTCATTTTTATTTGAATCTTCAGCATTCATGCAGCTGCTGAGTTCCAGAGACATCCAAAGGCAGAAGTGCGAACCACAGCTAAATGTTTACACATTTGACTGCATTACAAATTCTGTGGATTTATTGTAAATGACAAATAATTAATAATACTACAAATAAAAAAAAAAATGCATCATTAGTACAAATGTTTCATCCATATGTCTGGCATATTAACTCTAAAACTCATAACAGTATTTCTCACATGAATTAAGAGCACTATTACCAACAGTTGCCACCTACTGTCGGATTTTGTTACTTATTCCAAGTATAATATTTTATTTTTATTTTATTTTATTATATACTGGGTTGCAGCTGGAAGCGCATCCACTGAGTAAAGCATATGCTGGATAAGTTGGTGGTTCATTCTGCTGTGGAGACCACTGATGAATAAAGGAACTAAGCCAAAGGAAAATTAATGAATGAATGATAAAAAATGCTTACATTGTAAATGTGAATCTCATAACATTTTGTTTTATACACAAATTGTGATTTTATTTTATTTTATCAGTATATTTTCTTGACCAATAAATGTGTCTCTTTTGGATCAATTTCAGTAGTTCTGATTCTGATGTTTTTTTTATTCTTGGCATACTTTACTTTTGCCATTGAAAGACCAGTTCTTGTCTTGGTCTGGACTCACATTCTGGTCTTTGTTTTGATTTGGACTTGATTTCTGGTAGCCTTAAATGCTGCAATTAAGTGAAATCACAGTGGCTGAATTAGATTGATCAGAAACACTGCATGAATTAGGCAGAAGAGGCATTACAAAAACCTCCTAAGACCTTCCTAGACTACAGTACATTCGAGTTCAACAATGTCAATGAATTTCTGAGATTTCATTGATTTTTCAGGAGCTCTGTGTACCATGGCAGCCATAAAATGCACTGCAAGGGTCAGACTTTAGCTTGAGATGCTGATTCAGTCTCTTATTCCGTTTGTAGCTTATCAAGTATCGCTCTTCCATCTCTGCTAAAATTACACCCTAAAATTTGGGGTGTAAAGCAAGAGGTAAAATATAAGAATAAAGTTCATATAAAATTCAATAGCGATCTGAATCATTAAGCTGCATGATGTGACTTCACAAGAGTTTATTAAAGTCTCCTAATGGACTCAATTATTTTCAATGGAGTAAGATGTTGCTATAAGTGTAAGGAAATGTATCACTCATTATACTCGGAAGGAAAGCAGCTCCATTTATAAATTATGCTCTTTATTGTAATCTGAAAATGAGCTCTGAAATGCTATTATTGTGTACTTCAAGTCACTGTGCTCTTAAGTGAAGTATAAAATCATAGACTTTTACTATTCATTCTTTGAATATGAGGGTCATACATTTCTAAAACCCAACACTTCACTGCTCTTGCCTCACAAGTGAAACTAGACAACTGTAATTAATCATTTGGAGATATTACACTGTATTTATAACTATTAGAATATAGCCAACACGTCCTTGCAATGCCCTCATGCGTTCCCTATACACCGCCTGAAAATATACAGTTGCCTTTGGCAGACGCTCTGCCAAACTAAATGTGTGGTTACTGCGCTTTCCTGAGCACAGCTGCTCCCCATTTCATTAGTGTACTGAGGCAAGTCTTTTTCCTCTCTGATTAAAACTAAGAGCATGTTGGCCGCAGCGTCTAGTGCGCTTTGTGCTTACCAAAACAAATCGGCAACTCCGGGAATCAGCGGAGCGCAGAATTGGCCTCCTCCTCCTCTCGTTTCGAAGGCCCCCCTCCCCAAAAAACCCGCCTTTCTGATCTGCCTCGTGTCTCTCCTTAGGCTGCCTCAGTCTTGGGATTTGTTCAGGGTTATTTTTACCATTAGAGGCTCCATTACAAACATGAAAAGGTCAAAAAGCACATGTGCACATGTAATTGGGCCCTGACCATTGTTAGCACGGGCGGAGAAGAGAGAGCCGCCAGCAGCCTCCCCTCGTTTGTCCGGGGAGTGTGAGCTTTTAATTATTTAGCCTGAACCTATTTGATCGATGCCGAAGAACCGCACTTCTGTACCTCCTGTGGCACAATACCAGCGTCCCGGTTCCGCGCTTAAATATTTATGAGGAAAGAGTGTAAGGAGTTTGGAGGATGGTTGAAAGGATAGAAATTGAAAGAGGATTCCTCAAGAGGATTCCGTTTTTTTTTTCTCTGGTCTTTCTCTCTCTCTGTCTCGCTTTGACTCTAATGAATTTTTGATTATTGGAAATATGTAGACATTTCCATTGAAATGAAGCAGATGAAAACGACCGATGATTGTTTTAAGATCAATGGAGCATCGGGTATCAAATGCAAGAGATTCTGGAGGACGGTTAGGTAGTCGAGAATAGCTTTTATTGCAGAATTTATTGTCGCTCACATGCTCTTAATCCACATCTCCCATTACTCTGTAATCACTGATCATGCTCTTTTATACCGGCCTTCATTTTGCCCTTTAGAAAAGCACCGGATTCTCTGCAGTTCTCGTATCAAGCTCTGTCTAAATAATTGATCCTGATTCCATCCGTCAATGTCTTGTCTCTGGGTCGCGTCAATATTAAAGGTCTTTTTGCTAATCCTCCACTTCTTTCTGCACTTCCGAATGGTCATCGGATGTGCTGAAGCTATTGTTTACATTTAAAAATGGAAGTTGGTGAGGTGCTTATTTTGCAATCTTTTGAATCACAGGATGTACATGACATTTGATTGATTTTGATGTATTTGTTTTTGCACTATACACTATACTGTATCAAACAAAAGAAAAATAATGTGTTTGTCTTTCCGAACAGCATACTGTAACTTAGGGTTTCTATCATCATTGTCATTCATAATTTTCCCTCTTAATTTTCCTTCTTAAGTTCATTCATTCTAGGGATGGACCAATCCCATTACTTCTATTGGATATCGGTTCGATACTGCATATTTTTGCTGGATTGGCCAGCTGATAGCAATCCAAATCCGATCTTGCTAGTGCGCCATATTCTGTGTAATTTATAAGCCAGCAAAGCCGTGAAGGTAGTCTTTTTTTAGGCAGAAAGTTGTAGGCTACTATATCCCAAATGTTCTGAAGCCATTCTATAGTTGAATGCAAAGTACAGATGAATTTTCAAGTGCTTAAATTCATGCTCAATTCAGCGCTTCTCGTTGCTGCACCTGTCAATCATTCTCCATTCATTCCCAATTCAAACTGCGTTTCATGCTCATGACAACACAAAAAACTTTCTCCGAGACTATTTGTTCCTGTTAATACAAATAATCAGTAGAGAAATGCATCTAGTTTTGCATTAAATAGGTTAATTTTGACCTGCAGCAAGGAGTTCATTGGTGTTTCTAAATCATGTTGCGCTGTGACTGTGACTCGCATTCGCAATACTGGAGTAGAGAGGGTTATTACCTGCTCTTCACACACAAAGTAGGCCAATCTGAAATTGTAAATTATAAATAATACATCGGACTAATCCTCAATGCACTCATTTCTTCCCTTTGTGCTGCTAAGTTTTGAAAGTGTCTGCAGATACCGGAGGGCTGAGCGCTGTGTCTCTGTGATGCATCAAGCGCTTCATTCACGCACTGGCTGCACAGATGCAAAATGCGCTGCTCAGTAAAATTATTCTCACAATGAGTTTCTGTTCTCTCATCCTTCCGACTGAGAATAGTCTGTAAAACCTGGCTCATTGTGGTCAAAGTAGTTGATTAATAAAAGTGAAACTGACGGGCGCAATATGGATTGTCATAAGCAAGGGAATGTTTAATAAGTAAAACTGGTCTCAGACAGTTTATTTTTAGTCTGTGTCAAACCTGCAGAAAAATATCAGGCTTTGCTAAAAGGCTGGTTATTTTACCAACAATAAGGGTCTATAGTGGTAGCCCATTACAGATTTCAAAGAAAATTTTTCATTAAAAAAGGAAACATAAGCTGGACCACAACAGATCAATGTCATAACGAATGCTCAAATAATGTAGTCTAGTTTACATCAAGCATCATGTTTTTAGTTAGATTGTGTGTCTGTCATATACAGTAGGTCTATGGGTCTGTTATTTTTACTAAAGAAGATATATTATTTGAGTTTATCACCAGAACTACAAAAACTGCATTATGGCTAAAAAAAACAACAACAACAACAAAAAAAAAACAGCACAGTATTGGGGTCAGATCTTTATCGGTTGATACTTAGAATTTTGGTATCGGGATCGAATCGGTTCCAATAAAATGGTATCTGTGCATCCCTAATTCATTCATTTTCCTTTGGCTTAGTCCCTTTATTCTTCAGGTGTTGCCACAGCAGAAAGAACCACCAACTTATCCAGCATATGTTTTATACAGTTGATGCCCTTCCAGCTGCAACCCAGTACTGAGAAACATCCATTCACACACAAACACTTTGGCCAATTTAGTTTATTCAATTTACCTACTGCAAATCTTTGGACTTGTGGGAGAAACTGGAACACCCAGAAGAAACCCACCCGAACATGGGAAGAACATGCAAACTCAACATGGAAATGCCAACTGACCCAGCTGGGAGTCGTACCAGCGACCTTCTTGCTGTGAGGTGACAGTGCTAACCACTGAGCCACCGTGTAGCCATCTCTCTTAAGTACTACCGATCATTTTTTAAATAAAGTTAAAGTAAAATATATGAATATTAAATTTAAAACTACAACTTAAAGGGGCAGTCACATATGAAAAGGAGGTTAGTTCACCAAAATGAGGATTCTGTTATCACTTACTCTCCCTGATGTCATCCCAAACCCAGAAGACTTTCATTCATCTTCAGGACTCAAAAGAAGATATTTTAATGAAACCTGAGAGATTTATACCTCTCCAGTAATAAAAAATGTAACATAATCATGAACGTAACTCCAGTGGTTTAATCCCAGTTTTATAAAATATCTTCAGAAACTCGAGAGAAAAGTATGAATGTGTAAGGTTGCATTACTGATTCATATCAAAACGTGTGTATGTGTGTTGTACTCCTATGAATGCTCATTAAATGTCTATAGGATTTTTTGATGTTTGGCACCCAGTGTATTTGCATTGCTTTATGAATTTGGGATTAAACCACTGACACTAGACTCAGATGGTTAAATTTTATGCACTTTTTTATGTTTTGAGGTTTGAAACCTTCAGGAGAACATCTCTTAGGTTTATTTAAATTTGTTCTTCGATATGAGGAAGAGAAACATGAAAGTATTTTCCTTTTAGGGCAAACTAAGGCCAGGGACACATCTTCAAATCTTAACAAATTTTGCACTAACTAAATGATTCAACCAGACCACACATTTATCATCAACAAGCTGTCAATGGAAAATCAATGTCAATTTTATCAAACAAAACAAGGGAAATTGTTTGTTGCCTGAAATGAACGGAATCTTGACAGGTCTGTTTTTCCCAACACAATCTCACGGCAATTCGTAACTTTCATTTAGTGGCTAATTCGTATGAATTCGTACGATCTAATTCGTACAATTTAGTACGATTTGCTTCTCCCCCAATGACGGTTGGGGTTAGGGGTGGGGTTAGGTGCCACGCCTCCTTTTTAAAATCGTATCATTTCGTACGACTGAAATCGTACGAATTCGTACGAATTAGCCACTAAACTGGCAAAACGTAAAATACTTACGTTTTCTTGTGAGATCAGGCTGGTTTTTGAAATGTGACTCTGATGTGCTTATCTAATAAATGAACAGTGCAATATTGTTGACGAAAAATTGAAGGCGAAAATATGAGACTAAAATGTAGTCAAAAAGATAAAAACTAACCACTAATAATTTTTGTTAGAATTCACTGCATTGTGCTGTTCAATCATTAGATAAGTGGAGAAGACCTGTTAATTTTCAGTTATTTAAGCAATTTTTAATGATGAAATAAATACTGGTGCCAATTCCAAAGATACAGCTTCTTACAGAAACACCTATTAACAAACATGACTTCAGATTAAAAACAAATTCTCCATTTTGTGATGTTTTTGTTGCTGCTACAGTATGTTCCAGCTATAAAAGCATGCAACATCTGGTTGGTGAAGTTAGATTAATCTTATTTGTTGTTTTATCATGTCAGAGGCAGCATGATTAAGTCTGTTTGTCATTTAAATTAATATTAGTTCATTAATATGTCAATGATTGTTAAAAAAGGTGATCTTGTTGCAACAAGATCCATGGCTACTATTCAAGACTAAACTTTAAAGCAGCAAATGTTAATAAAACATTTAATAAAAAGTACAGAAATATTAGTATAAAAAAGCATAAAATAGGAAAATAAATATATATTATTCATAAATATTTATATTCTGGGATATTTATGATATATACACTCACTAACCACTTTCTTAGGTACAGCTGCTGTACCAACTGCTCATTAACGCAAATTTCTAATCAGCCAATCTCATGGGAGAAACTCAATGCATTTAGACTTGATCAAGACGATCAGCTGCAGTTCAAACCCAGCATCAGAATGAGGAAGGAAGGTGATTTAAGTCACTTTGAATGTGGCATGGTTGTTAGTGCCAGATGGGCTGGTCTGAGTATTTCAGAAACTGCTGATCTATTGGGATTTTCACATACAAATATCTCTAGGCTTTACAAAGAATAGTCAGAAAAAGAGAAGATAGGTGCAAATTCCTTTTTGATGTCAGAGGAGAATGACCAGACTGGTTTGAGCTGATAAAAAGGCAACAGCTTCTCAAATAAGCACTTGTAACAACTGAGGTATGCAGAAGAGCATTACTGAAAGCACAACCTTGAGCCGGATGGGCTACAGCAGCAGAAGACTTGACCGGGTGCCACTCAAAGAACAGGAAACTAAGGCAACAATTTGCACAGGCTCATCAAAATTGGACAATAGAAAATTGTAAAATGTTTGATTTCCGATTTCTGCTGCGACATTAGGGTCAGAATTTGACATCAACAATATAAAAATCATGGATCCATACTGTCTTGTATCAATGGTTCAGGCGTAATGGTAATGGTATTGTAATGGTGAGGGGGTAATTTTCTTGGCACACTTTGGTACCAATTGAGCATCGTGTCAACACCACAACCTACCTGAGTATTTTTGCTGATCATGTCCATGTCTGTGATGGCTGCTTCCAGCAAGATAACGCGCCATGTCATAAAGTGCGAATCATCTCCAACTGATTTCTTGAACATAACAATGAGTTCACTGTACTTATTATACACTTTAACCTGAATTCTAGTGATATGAATTGTGGTAATTAAAGCTATTAGGTTTAGAAATGTGTTAAACAGAAATGTATGTCATAAATATCCCAGAACAACTGTTTTTATTATATTCACAAAACTTGATATTAATGTTCATTTTGCATTATACAAATGAAAGTCACACATGTGATTTAATAATGACATAATTTTCATTTTAATTGGTTTTTAGTTAACTTAATAGATGTATTTATTTTAATTCTTTAATAGTTAATTTCAGTGTCTAGCCAAACTTGTTTATTGTAATTGGGTTTCTGCACTCATTTTCCCAGTGTGTGTTTTAAAAGACATTCTAAATGTGATAAAATCCTCCAAAGAGTAATTTCACTGGTTTGAACAATTCTAGTTGTCATTTGTTGACACATTTGACTATGGGAATTGCTGTGTGGAATTGATTTTAAATAACGTTGAAAAGGTAGCGATTAGCATAATAAATTTTTTCAAGTGTTGAATCGGTCGTCGACTGTCTGAAACCTCTGTTTTCAATCAATCAAGCATATTTTGAGCTGTTGTTGGTGGCAAAACAGTGTTTCGGTGGAGCGGTTATTAACATTTTAATGAAGTTTTTGCTCAGTGGGTTTTCATTAGATGACGCTGCTTGACTTCTTTTGTTGGGGTTGCTGACAGACGCTTTTTAATGGAAGTGCTCTACCTGCTGTGTCCAACATCAAATGCACCTGCCTGATAGCACCAGCTTCTCAGAAAAGCACAAAGACTGATCTCTGCTTTATTTCCATGTTCATTCGGTCACCGAATCGAGGCCGATAATGTTAAAGTGGACAGGTCATGCTCTTTCTCTCTCTCTCCCTCTCTCCTGTTTTGTAATTGGTCAAAGTGTGGAAAGCCTCAGACGCTTTTATCTCTGAGCACTTTTATAGTACAGACAAATCTGATTACTGTCAGCCCTGCTCTTCAGATGCTGGGAGAGTCCATTAGAATGGACAGAGAGAGGAAGAAGGTAAAACATATTAGATGTCTTTGTCAGTGGCAGTCATAATGTAAAGGTCACAAAGTAATAATATTTCTCAGTATTTAATGCATATGTTCATTGTCAGCCCATTATTCTTTTACAGTTCATAATGGTCAACTCATCTTTTAAATAACTCAGGATCTCGATTTTGAAAGCTGAAATGAAACGTGTCATCATCTACACTATAGTATGTATTCTTCAGTGCAAGAGCTGTAGCATGCATATTTCTGAGCTGTGGTGCATATTTGGATTTGAGGGTACACAACAGGGTTTTATTTACACTTTATGACTTTTTGGAGGCCTGAAACTGCGAAAAGGGGTTTTACAATTTTGAAAAAACAAAATGGTGTACATGAAAACATGGCTACTGAATGGGTTTCTTTTCATTTTCCTCTCTGTTTTTTCTTTTACAAAGTGACACCTTCCGGCCTGGCATGCATACAGATTCTGTAGTTGTTTATTTTTCAGATTTGTGTCAAATGCTTTGCTCATGTTTGTCCCAGTTGACACAAAGACATGTTTCATTTATGTAACATTTTGCTATTTTATTAAGTCATTCATATTCCTTTGGCTTAAAACGGGTTTATACTTCTGCGTGGAGTGATCGACGTGATCCACGGCACCTGCCTTGTGCCATGTATTTATACTCCTGCATGCTGCTTGTGTTGCTCTGCAATAACACTTCCCAAATGCTAGCTGGCAGTAAGTTTGTTCCTCTGTGTGGAGTTTCTTTATGGGTGTTTTGTTTTTTCTGAACGTTACCTTAATGTACAAGTAGCTAAAACTCGCTTATTCAGAGGCGAGAACTGACAGACGTGCAACAATCAGTGGTGGAAAGAGTACTAAAAATCATATTTAAGTAAAAGTACCATTACTTGCCAAAAATGTTGTGCAAGTACAGTAAAAGTATCTATTGTAAATATTACTCAAAGTATACGTACTCAAGAGTATTGAGTAGTGAGTGTTACCCTCATGCATTTACATGTAATTTGTGGATGTGTGTAAGCGTATTGCCCAGCAAGCACACAACATCATTGTGGCGAGGGGGCGTGGCCGAGAGCCGTGGGAACGGAGTGAGGCCACCGCGTAAGTGGATACACCTGCGGTGCGCACCTGCTTCGGATCCCACGGAAGGAGCTCTGGACAATAAAAGGAGGAACGATGGCAGAGGAAGCCAAGAGAGGACCGGGCCCGGACATATTTTACTTTTACTTTTGCTTTCAGTTTGATGGCAGTCCCCGTGAGGAGCTGCCGTCTGTTTGTTTTGGTTTAGACGGCAGTCTCCGTGAGGAGCTGCTGTTCATGTTATAAATAAATATTTTAAAAACTGCGTCGGTTCTCCGCCTCCTTCTTTCCGTCGGCCAAAGGGCCGTGAACTTCATTACAGTGGTGCCGAAGCCCGGGAGAAGGAGGGACACGTTGAAGACGGAAGACGGACGGGTGGATAGATTCCTCCACAGGGCTCCCAGCACGTCGTCGCATCTCTCAGCTGGTGGAGGACCGAGTGGCAGCGTTTCTGGAGAACCGAACCCCAATTTTTTTTTTCCTCTCTCCCCTTTCTTTGTCTACTTTGTCTTTCCTCCTTTTTTTTCCATTTCCTTTTCTCTCGGCCCATCTCATATAGGGTTCGCGGGTGCTGTGGCGCCAAACCACCACGTTTGTTTTCGTTTAGACGGCAGTCTCCGTGAGGAGCTGCCGTTCATGTCATAAATAAATATTTTAAAAACTGCGTTGGTTCTCCACCTCCTGCTTCCCGACGACCAAAGGGCCGTGAACTTCATTACAATCATAACAAGCTAATATTAGGTTAGATTTAGTTTATGTTGTCAGGTGACCAAACTTCAATGTCCAGCCAGCATCTTTAACCAATGACATATTGACTACAAATTCTGGTTATTCGTCATATATGGCAACCAAAATCCAATGTCTGATAGATGTCATAGTGGTAACATCAAGCTGTAACATCATTATGTTGATTTTAGGTTTGACATTGGACATTGACGTCGGCCTGAAGTTGGGTTCTAATGTCAACCTGATTTTTATTTCCAAACAAAACTTTGTGGTAAAAGGTCATTCTGACGTCATGTTGACGTCTTGTGCCTGCTTGGTGTTTAAAGCCATTTCGGTCATCATACAGTAAACATCCATCATCTTTTCCTCAGTGACACTATCTGGGTCTGTGCGTGTAAAAATTGTAGACATCTTCTTGAACACTTTAAATGCTTCCAAACAGTTTGCTGCAAATATAAATTGCCTATGTCTTGAGGTAGTTCATTATGATGCAATTTATTATCTATGTGGGATTTGATTGGACAGAAATCACAGGACTGATTTGTCTAATCCCTATAGACAAGGACGAATAAAGCGGTGACTGCAGGTTGAAGGAAAGCAGTACTAATACTGTGCTAAAAAGGGACTCAAGGAAAACTACACATTTTTAAAACTACATAGTAAAGTACAATTTCTGAGAAAAACTACTTAATTATAGCCATTTGAGTATAAAAGCAAACAACAAAAGTTTCCATCTGGAGCTTCTTCACGGTACTCAACACTTGTAAACACTCTCTCCATCAGGCTTGCTGCCCGCCCACACTTGTCACAGCTACCAAGCTGACCAATTACAGAGCTTGTGCTATGCGTCGTTGCGACTTGTAGTTATATTTCTTGAGAGGTGTGCGTCAGTGTCGGCATCAGCCACGGCGAGGGCTAAATATAAATCAGCCATTTGTCTCTATTTCAGAGGCCGCCACAGTGGAATGAAACGAAAACTAATCCAGCATATCTTTTTCGCCGTGAATGCTCTTCCAACACCTATACACACTTATTCACATACACACTCATCCGCTACGGACAATTTAGTTTATTCAATTCACCTGTAAGGCATGTCTTTGTTCTGTGGAGGAAACCAGAGCACCCGGAGGAAACCAACGCGAACATGGGGAGAACATGCAAACTTTACACAGAAATGCCAACTGGACTCGACCCAGCGACCCTCTTGCTATGAGTCGACAGTGTTGAGCCATCATGCCACCTTGCCATTTTATGTGCCTTAATAAAACTTAATAATACCTTCAAAATTCATGTTTTCCTAGAACATTCAGCATTAGGTGGCTTATGATGCACATTTTATAACTACATACAATCACATGATAAAGAGAATATTCTGACATAAAACAATTGTCATCCTTGACTTCCCCTCATGTTTTTATTATTATTTTGCAGCTTACTTTCTTCTATAACAAATATAGAAATTTGTTTTGAAAATTTCAATATTAAACTGCCCGTAGACAGGAGAAAGATTGTATTGCATTGTAACTGTTGCAGCATGTAACACATTAAAAACCAGTACCTGTAGGAGGTCACAAGATTTTTAAAAACAAAACGGACCAAAACTACACAGAACACAATGTGTAGGACCAGTCAGAGAACGCTGTGCATTTTTAGATATTTTCCACCATCAGATGTGAAGAATCAGATCACTTATCATGAACAAACTGTACAGACTTAAAGCTATCCACAGAAATATTAGACTGCTGAGCACAAGAATACCTCAAACATCTTTTCTCGTTTCAGTTTTGCATAATGCTTATTTCTCTTCCAGACTTGCTGGTTAGTTGCTAAATTGTGTGCAGCATCTGAGTACCTCCTGTCCGCTTACGTGGTTCATTACAGCCACTCTGTTCAAGCATCTGCTCACCTGCAACCAGTTCAGTGGCTGAGTAATGCTGAACTCAGTGACTCGATCTGTCCATATGTCTTCAGCATCTCAAACCAGAGGCACACATCCACTCTCTGGGACAGATGACATGATGGGGATTTCTCTACAGGACGTCTCATTGAGTGCTTGCTGCACAGCGAAACAACCCCATTTCAATACAATACAGTGATTTTCTGAAAAAAATCACCCACATGGCGGTGTATGTTTGCCAGTAAAACTCACATTTACCACCTCCTCCAGCCATCTGCTGAAAGAGATCACACATGAACTGTGACATTGACGACAAATCATTGAACGATTTGGCCATTAGTGGACAATGGACATAAATAAAACACTTGAATAAAAGTACAAATACTAGATACACATCCATGCTCGTTTTATACAGGAAAATTGCATGTATATTCATTTTAATAATTTTATTACACTGGTGTCTTGAATACTTGATTCTGATTGGTATGTTATTCTCTGATAACAACCACGTAAGCTATGACGGCAGACTTATCTGGGTACTCAAAATCATCTTGATGTGTTCACATCCGTATTTTATTAGTCTCGCTGCTGTTTTTGACTGTTTGGCATCATCTGGAATAATACATAGGTTTGTGTATGCTCTATTCGAACATTTTTGTTTCAGCCAGCTTTGCCTTTAAAGGTGCAGTATGTACGAGTGGTTGGACTAGGTATTGCATTCCTGGTTCAAAACACATTTTCACTTGGCATCTACTCTGACGACTACATCAAGCACAGGTTGTCAGATTGACAACACCAATAGGAGCGTATCTGACTATCAAACCAACTGTGTCCTAACTAAAAGCAATGGCACACAACAGAAGGAATATTTTCTATATTAAAAAGAGTTTTTGTCCTAATAACCAACACCTGACATTTTACAAACAGCTTCTATTTCTTGCAGCTGAACAACCGAAAACTATGACAATGATCACCTCAGTGCTTTATTCACTGTTAAATGCTAAAAATGTGAGTTTGTACACCATTTTGCATGATTTTTTGCCATAAGGAAAGCAGCAGCAGATCTCCTCAGATCTTGAAAATAAAAAAACCTTTTAAAATTGAACATTAAAACTGTGACTCAGTGTAAACCAAGAAATATTAGTCATTCAGCATGTACATTAAATAATTTTAAAGAGGTTTATTATGTATTAATTAGATTGTAAACCTTATCTTTCATTGGAGTGCAGTGAGTGCACTATTCTGTGCTTCTCAATGGCTGTATTTAAATTTCAGTTGTGTTGCATCTAGTGCAAACAGCCAAATTCCTTGTCACTGCTTATCTCATCACATAGCGTGTTATTAGGACACATGGTTACAATGTAACCTCCTCATTTAATGTTTACGTTTTTAATATTTATATAACTTGCTAATTAATAACCACCTCATGTATAACTCTGAATCTGTGTCTCATTTTTAAGGCTGCTGCTCTCCACCGGAGGTAACATTTTCAGTTGTGGACACATGCTTTGAGAGCCTTCCTGACAGAATGAATTAAATAAGCTGCTTTCCACCATGGCAACCAGGGATGCTAAAATATAATTGGGTAAACTGGCATTGGGGGGTTAAAGGGACCAAAACAAAGACAGTCGTCCCGGCACAGAATGCACGTTTTCAAAGCAGAATATCTGACTTTAGCATTGTTTTTTAGATAAACAAAAATGTTCACTTAACATGTTTCTTAAACATACAGTATTCAAACATATTATAGTATTTTTATGCTTTAGAAGAGTCAAAAACTTGCATACAGCAAATTTAATTAAACAATCAAAAACTATTGCAGCTCATAACATTGTTTTGTGTCTAATTCTTATGTTTTGTGGCAAGCAGCTATGTAATAAGTGGGATAAAGTACATCCAGGCTATTGTTTTCACATAATAAAGCCCTCCTGTCTTATAGAATATCCCTCCACTTCATGTTGGTAAGCCGAAAAGCCAGTCGGGCTTTATTCTGTGATAACAACCGCCTGGATGTACTTTATCTCTTACTTAACATTGTTTAGTTTTAAAAGGAAATTATTGTATTCAGGCTGTAATACCATAATATGAACATTTCCACATTTAAGAATTTCATACAGTGGGCTTGAAAAGCTCACACTTTTGCAGCAGAGTTATTTCATAAACACTGACAATTTTGAGCTAATTATGATTTACATTTTTATTAATAAATGACAAAAAATATCAATAAGCATTAAACTTTATCAAGCAACATTTAGGAAAATTGTTCTGTGAATCGTTTACTGGAGGCTCACTCTGAATGGATCATTTGAATCATTGAGCTGTTGACTCATGAATTAAATCGATGAATCAATTAATTGATTAAAAAGAGCAACTGAAAAGATTCAGCTTATTTTCAAATCAGACATCATTTTGCATCTTATAGTAGAGTAAAATATGTTTTTTTTTTTGCTCAATTCATGAAACATAAATTGTAAATGTAAATGACAATAAAGTAAAATTAAAGTAAATGCTAAAGTAAACAGTTTGGTTTTAAAAGAATAAATTTAGTACTTTTTGCATTTTTTATCATGTAAATTATACTTTATTTAAGAGGAAATATCCTAATTAGTGTTGTATGTTCATTTCTACTAAAATAAAAAAATAACTTAAACCTGCACTGACATTTTCACAAATATAAACACATTTTATATTACTGTTATTTTAATGCCCTATTGAAAAACTTCTGGTGGAGAGAGTGTATGCTGGTGCGCGGTGGTGTTGAGGTTTGATGAAAATGAAATTTAAATTAATGGCTGTTTGCAGTACTATGTTTTTTTTTTTTTTTTTTGGTCTACGTTAAAAAAATGTAAAGGTACAAATGGAATCAACCATATAATTTGTCAAAGTTGCCAAAAGGATAAAATATGTAAAAAGAAGAGATAAGTAAAAGAAGAAATAAGTTTAAGTAGTTGACGAGTGATGTGTGTGGTAATGGGGTGGAAAAATAATTAGCTTGTGCTTCATCCCACTCCATTTTCGACCATGTTGAAATTTATTTTTTGTTAATAATATTTTATGTATGATATTTCTGTTCAAAAATAAATCAAATCAAATGCATAATATTGTATTTTTCATTATTTAATGATGATGTTCATTCTTACAATACAGTCCTTCCTAAACACTTCCTAAAATAAAATATCCCAGTAAATTACAGATACTTTAAAAATGTACTCAAGTACAGTAATGATGTAAAAAAGAATTAGTTACTGTCCACCACTGAATTTAGGCCACACAAAAAAGAAACATCACCACCTGAATTGTAGGATCTTTCAGACTTTGACCCACCCGATGTCTTCTGCAGTGGTTTGCTTTTTTTCCTCCTCTAACATCCCTGAAAACTTGAAAAGGACTGAAATAGCTGTACTCTTCTGTAATTAGCTCTTTTGTCATTTTCCTGACCTCAGTTTCCCCTCTCAGCCATTCTGGATCTTACACAAAACAGGAAAAAGCGCTTCCTTTTTATCTCTCAGTGGCGCAGTGGCAAAATGGCGCTAATTGTTTTGAGATAATTAGGACTCCAGGAAGAGGTAGAAAGGGTGCTGACTGAAATGAGAGGTCAGGAAAGAAGACATTTAAAGAGAGGAGTGAGCATCTCGCGTGCTGTAAGTGCCGCTCACTTCATACAACCCATGGCTATATTTGGGCCCGATTTACTCATTGGTGACGCATCTTAAAGTACAGTATACTGCAACATACAGATGTATATAGGACTGAATAAAAAGAGCCACGTTTTTTTGTTTTCACAAGCTTTAGAGCAGTGACTGTAAATAATATACTAGCTTTGGAGATGCAACATAAATTCTGCTTGGCTGTGTTCAAAATTACATCAATGTTTTTAAAGTGCACTGCGAAGGGATCACAATTGTAAACATGAAGATCACTAAAACTGAAGTGTAAAAATACTGAAAAATAAGAGTGTTGACTTTAAGGCTTTTTTTTAATAATTCCAAGTTTAAATGTTAAAATGTTCTAAACAAATAGGGCATGGGGCATAACTGGGAATAGAACACAGCCAGGAAATATGTTTCTAACTACAGCTCCAGAGGTGTGGTTGCAAGTGCACAAGTTTCTGTTTGAATGACAGATTTCGGAAACGTCAAATCAATGAACTATGATTGTAATGACCGAACTTGTAACCTTAGTTGGCTAATGATGGTTTTGGAAAACGCACCCCAGGACAGGCGTAGTATTCGCAACATCACTGAACATGTTCCCACTTTACCTCGGAAGAACAAACTTGGTTAAAAGGGTGAGAAATCTCAGAAACTCGTTGTGAGAATGGAGATGTCTGCTTATTTATGCCAGTTTGTCAGATAAAATTGTTTAAAACACCTGCACATCTATTGTCTCTGACATTGTATATATCTCACTCACTGATTCACTGATTTACAAAGTAAATAATGATTTATTTACTTTGAAAATAAATCATTATCATTTGTTCCCTAATTCTTGTTGTCTAACATTACTTCATAGCAAAATTTACATTTGAGTTTTTTGTTACCAAATCCAAAGTGTACAACCCCACTCCCCATAAACTGCCAGGGGTTGTAACAACAGTTTAAAATATAATATCTCAACACTGCATCTTTTTTGTGGTTTTTGTAAATGAGGGTTACAGTCAAATAGTTGAGGATGCCAGTTGCTAACACAAGGAGGTTGAATAAGTATTGAACTAACAACTGAACTAACAAACGGACAGTAGAATCAAATCACTTAACCCAAAGCAGTCTCAAAGACACAGTCCAACAATTTGTGTGCTCTATCAGGCCGATGGCCTCCGAGCAGATATTCAGTTAGAATCATCTTTTAACTAGCCTTTGGCGAATCAGAGGAAACATGTCACAGTGGGGAACATTACCAGCCCCAGCGGCTGAAGTTCCTTGCTGAGTTAATGGCCTTCACACTGAATCACAACATCTGGAATGCTTGATATTATCGCTAACAGTGGCTGAGACCAGCTCTCATGGCCTTGGCAGTGGCCTGTGAGCTTCTTTTTATATCAAACACTTGACAAGATTTGATCTAAACTCTTTTCTCACATAAGTCAAGATTTTACAGGTTGGAGCATGTCTAAGATGTGATATACTGTATCCCATGTTGCTCAAAGTCTGCAGTTACATGTGTGAATTGTCCTCAGACAGAACATAAACTAGATGAAGGGGATTGTTAGATACAAGTTGTTGAAATATCTAAAACGTGTATATGAAGAGGACAAAAACTCTGAGTGCATCTGATTTTTTATATTTTAAAGGGAATGAGAAGAACATATAATTTGCCAATAAATTGAAATTACTGAACCTGCACACAGGAGCCTGAGAAGAATCCTCAATTTAGAAAAACATTTCAGATGGCACTTAGAGGTTTTTGCATCTGAACTCTTCATACAGTATGTCTAGCATTGTTTATCAGTGATGAAGCAGCTCATTATGCGTTTACATTTATGCATTTAGCAGATGCTTTTATCCAACGCAACTGACAAATGAGGGATACAGCAAGTGATTCATCATGAAGAGGCACATATTTTTGAGGATTGCTACAGTAGTAATGCAAAGTTTCAGCTATTTTAAACCCCAACAAAAACAAAAAAGCTAGAATGGGGGTGGTGGGAGGGGGGGGGGGTTGTCAATGGAAACATATTTTTTTTACATTCTCACTGGAGAGATTATCTAAGCCAGACTAATTGAAACAAATTTGCATCTTATAAATTCAATGCATTTTTGCAGAACTCTGAAAAATACCTGTGCATGCAAAGAAATTCACGGCACTTTTCTGCTGGATTGAACACTAGAGCAACTTATTTCCACCAGGGTCAATTTTCACCACTTTCTTTCATTGATGGGCAATATTAGTCCCCTGAATTTTATTTCCTGAGTTCCTTTTCTAAACTCACCGTTCACTTTTAGGTACTACTAGTACTGGACCCATTTTTGCCTCAAAACTGCCTCAATCCTTTGTGGCATAGATTCAACAAGGTACTGAAAATATTCCTCAGACGTTTTGGTCTATATTGACATGGTAGCATCATGCAGTTGTTGTAAATTTGTCGGCTGCACATGCATTATGCAAATCTATGAGGTGCCGTATAGGATTTAAATCAAACTTTGCTTATCAATACATACATAAAACACGTGTATATACACCTATAAATTACTCGCATATACACCTATACTTGGGATGTTCAAAACAACATGGATGAAACTTGTGTATATACATATAAACTTGACGCATGAATACACCCACATACACACGCACATACATATAAACTCGATCCTCACATAAACACCCACATTAACACACGCACATACATATAAACTTGCTGCATGCAAACACACCTATACACACTTGCATATACATAAAAACTCAATTCTCGCATAAATATAAACTCGTAGCATGCAAACACACCTATGCATAATCGCATATACATATAAACTCGGTCTATGCATATACACCCTCAACAACTCGCGCACATACACAAACTCACTGCATGCAAACACACCTATAACATCTCGCGCAAACATACAAAAAAAATTAAATAAAAAAATTCACAAACATTTATCCCGAATCTGGTTGTTGCAAAGCTTATGAAATAGAAATAATGTGATTAATAGAGGGATTAAATATGTTAAATTGTGAACATATGTTATATAAAATATTAGTCTATATAAATAGACTATTCAAAATAAGAAATATTTTATTTAAAACCTTTTCATTTAATTAGGTAATTACATACACAAATATAAATAAACTGATAGAACCCTTAAAGGACGTTCAAAAAGCAACCAGAATTATAAATATAAATGCATACTCAAACTAAACTCCTCTTTTCTATTGCAAATGTTAATGTAGCATATAGTCTTCTTGTTTTGTTTTTTAAATATTTATAATTATTATGTTTTTTATATGTTTTTACAATGTGGGTGTCAAAATTGCAAGATTTTGGTATCATTTTGATTGTTAATTATTCAGCATATAAAAAAAAAAAAAAAAAACGCTGATTAAAAGTCTCTGCTCATCATGTTGGTCAGGTTAACCCCCATGGAAAAAGCTATATATATTATTTGGACACTCCTTTTGTGTTTAATAACTACTACTTATATTTTTACAGCAGCTGGCATCCAGCATTTTGGTGCATTAGCCTGTTTATTGGTAACAGGAAAACCCACTTAAGTGCATTCCTGCCCCCTACTGGACATAAGTGTGTATCATAACCCTTGACGAATAGTGACACCAATAATAAAACAAACATAAAAAACTAATATTAGACAAACATATTTTATTCAAAATGATTACTTAAGCAACCTTATATTTATTAAACCATAATAACATTTTCAATGATTTAATTACATAATAAACCTTTAATTTTGCAGGAGCATTCCTTAGCATTACCTTTATATTTATTTTTTTTAGAATTAGCATAATCTATTTTCATAATTCAACAGATGTAATTCCTTTATTAATCGCATTATTTCTGTTTCTTAAGGTTTGCAATAACCTGAGTCATGACAAATAATAATCTTGTTCATTACACTCAAAGGACTTTTACGTTGAAATTAAACTACTTCCTTTTAAAGTGAAATAACTTCCTTTTACTGTGAAAATTCATGCAAACACACATATGAAATCACTTGCTTATATGTATATACACAACTAACTGTATATATGTTTGTGAATTTTATTTTGTATGTTTGCACAAGTGTCATTTGGGTGTTTATGCACACATCAAGTTTATATTCATATGTGAGAGTTTATGGGTGTATATGCATAGATCAAGTTTATATGTATATGCGAGTGTGTATAGGTGTGTTTGCATGCAGCAAGTTTATATGTATGTGCGTGTGTTAATGTGGGTGTTTATGTGAGGATCGAGTTTATATGTATGTGCGTGTGTATGTGGGTTTATTCATGTGTCAAGTTTATATGTATATACACAAGTTTCATCTGTGTTGTTTTGAACATCCAGTAGAATAGGTGTATATGCGAGTAATTTATTGGTGTATATACACGTGTTTTATGTATGTGTTGATAAGCAAAGTTTGATTTAAATCCTATACGGCACCTCATACAAATCTCTCGTTCCACAACATCCCAAAAGTGCTCTATTGGATTGAGACTGGTGACAGTGAAAGTCATTTTAGTACAGTGAATTTTTTGTCATGTTCAAGAAACCAGCCATTATTTGCTCTTAATGACATGGCGCGTTATGCTGCTTGAAGTAGCCATCTGAAGATGGGCACACTGTGGTCATAAAGAGATGGACATAGTCAGCAACAATAATTAGGTAGGCTATAGCATTGCCACAATGCATTGACACAATGTTCAATTGGTACCTGGACCCAAAGTGTGCCAATAAAATATCCCCCACACCATCACACCACCACTAGCCACCTGAACTGCTGATACAAGGCAGGATGGATCTATGCTTTCATGTTGTTGATGACCAGGCAACGTTTTCCCAATCTTCTGTTGTCCAGTTTTGGTGAACCTGTGTGAATTGTAGCCTCAGTGTCCTGTTCTTAGCTGACATGAGCAGCACTCGGTGTGGTCTTCTGCTGCTGCAGTCCATCCGCATCTAGGTTCATTGTGTTGTGCTTTCAGAAATGCTGTTCTGCATACCTCAGTTGTAACGAGTGCTTATTTGAGTTACTGTTGCTTTTCTATCTGCTCGAACCAGTCTGGTCATTCTAGGCATTTGCATCAACAGAACTGCCGCTCACTGAATATTTTCTCTTTTTCTGACCATTCTCCTAGAGTTGGTTGTGCGTGAAAAATCCCAGCAGTTTCTGAAAAACTCAGACCAGCCCATCTAGCACCAACAACCAAATCACCTTTCTTCCCTATTCTGATGCCCGGTTCGAACTGCAGCAGATAGCCTCGATCATGTCTGCATGTCTAAATGCATTGAGTGGCTGCCCTGTTAGAAATTTGCGTTTACGAGCAGTTGGATAGGTGTACCTAATAAAGTGGCCAGTGAATGTATGTTTACAATGCAAGTTTTGCAAAAACTCCTGTTGTGATCCCTGAAGCTGTGAAATGTATCTCTTAAATTGTTTTATGACTTAAAATGACAGAATTCAAGATAAATGTACAGAAGTCAGTCAGCGAGCCTGCAAAAAAATCGAATAATCTAGAAGTGTGTGTGTGTGTGTGTGTGTGTGTGTGTGTGTGTGTGTGTGTGTGTGTGTGTGTGTGTGTGTGTGATTGGTTCTAAGGCTCAAAGATACAAAAAAAAGATGCAGTTCATTTTCATGTTTCACTTTAATCACAATAGCTGTAATTATGCTAAAAAAAAATTCTATTTAATTATGCAGGTTTATTTTTGCCCCTTGTCTTGATTATATAGTGCATATGTGTTCATTTTGTGGTATTCTTGTCACAAGCCCTTGTGAATTACCAACCTTGATTTTCATGCAAATTTTGATCATAGGGAAGATTATCATTTAATAAAGTCTTACTTCTTAATAAATACTGTTACCACACTTTTTAATGAGCATTTGTTCCATGTACAGCTTGTGAACAACTCTGTGGTGTAGGTAAAAAGGCTGTTAATATTTAAAACATAATTTAAATAAGTATCTAAATATAGGTAAAGATGAATGCTTACAGTATAAATGCACCTTTCCTCAGCACATACTGTATCATAAAGTGATTACATAACAGTCTTTTTGCCTTACATTCTCCTACACTTAAATGACTAACAAAATCAGAAAGCGAAGGCAGAAAGCAGTCTGTGTTTATTGAATATACATCTTTTTTCTTGCTGAAGTGGCATATAGCCTTAGAACAGCTCCAAAGGGACAAATATGCATCCACATCTTAATTCAGTCTATTACAATAGTTTATGTTAGCGTGGTGCTCCTGTTCTTATCTTCACATTGATTTACTGCCAGGAATGGGCCGATGCAGCTCACGAGGGATTTGGAGAGACCTCAAAATGAAAAAGGGTGAGATTTCAGCGAAAAACAGTCAGTAGGTGTGACATCTCTACGAAAATCTGGAGTTGTTGGAGTCAGATAGTGGGACGCGCCGCCTTTAGTTGCTTGGATGAAAAGTATCTGTTAAACGATAATTAACCAAAACAGTTCCCACAGATAAATCTGTTAATTTAGTGGCAAACAACAAGCATTTTTGTGTTTTGCAGAGGCAGTAATTGGGTCTAATTCTACACAAGCAAATCTCTGTGATCTGCTGTGCCTTCTGTGGTGGAAGGTGCTGATTGCTGGAGTAAACTGAGCCAGAGAGAAAGAGAAAGAGCTTACTTACAGCCAATACTGAACACTTCAAAACACCAACATGTTCTTTAATAGGGCTATTGTGGATGTTTTTAAACGTATGAATTGAATCGTGGCAATTACTGTAAAAAGAATAAAACTATATATACAATGGTGTGAAAACATGTTTGCACTTTACTGATTTCTTTTCATTTTGCATGTTTGTCACAATTTAATGTTACAAATCATCAAGAAAAATGAAATATCAGTCAAATATAACACAAGTAAGCACATCATGCTGTTATGAAATTAAGGTTTTTATTGTTAAAGTAAAACAAAATACAAAACTACAAAGCCCTGTGTGGAAAGGTGCTTGCCCCAAACCCGGGCCACTTATTCGCAACACCTGCAATGAAATGAGACTGGCCCATCTTTGCAATGTTGTAATTTAGCCACATTGGAGAGTTTTGAGCATGAACTGCCTTTTGAAGGTCATTGTAATTCAGGTTGGGACTTTGACTAGGCCACTCCAAAGTCTTTATGTTGTTTTTCTTCAGCCATTCAGAAGTAAACTTACTAGTGTCCTTTGGATAATTGCCTTGCTGCTGAACCCATGTTTGCTTCAGCTTGAGGTTAATAACAGATTGTCGGATGTTCTCCTTCAAGATATTGTTGATGTTGTTGTTGTGATTTTTTTGACCTCTTTGGATGAGTTGTTGCTGTGCTCTTAGTTTACTTAAGGTCTGCCGGCCACTTATGGGAAGGTTCTCCACTGTTCCATGTTTTGGCCAATTGTAGGCTCTTATTGTAAATTGCTGTAATCCCGAAGCTTTAGAAATGATTTTATTCCCTTTTTCAAACTAGATGATCACTTTTTTTTATTTATTTATTTTTAATTTTTTTTTGCTACTGGGGCATGATGTCTAGATTTTGAGGATCTTTTGGTCTACTTCACTTTGTCAGGCAGGTCCTATTTAAATTATTTCTTAACAGGTGTGGAGTTAATCAGACCTCGGTGTGCTAGAGGAATTAAACTCAGGTGTGAATTAACTCTGGTTTATATGTTTTAACATAAGGCGCAAACACTTTTTCCCACAGGGCTATGTATATTTGGATAATTTTTTTAGTGTATGCATGAATAAAATAAACTTAAAATTAAATGCATTTTTAAATGCTATTTGTTTTGCGATCATTAAAAATATCTATATTTTAATGATTTTAAAAAATGTGCTTGATTTAATTTCTTTTGAATGCATATACTTTTTGCTTTTCATAATTCTGTTGCTTCTGTTTACTAATGAAAAGTCTGTCTATAAGTACAGTATATCTTATACTGTATACATTAAACTTGTTGCAGAGTTTTCTAGGATGCTGTTTTTAGACCAGAAGTTCTCAAACTTCTCCACCAAAATAACAATGCCAGTGACTTGCGACCCCCAATATCCTCTGAGGTGGTTATGAATATATAAACTTTGCACAAAACAACGCACACAATAGGCCTAAGTCTATTCACCGTTTAAATGTGAGTGCTGTAAACGTGTCAGAAAGTTTAATCTGGTGTTATAAAATTAATGTGCTGGATCTGGCACTATTGCTGTGTCTTTATAATAATGTAATCACCCTAGGAGTTGCAAAAAATTAAAAAAGCTGATGGTTTTTATTTGCATGTTGTTCTTTTAATGTAACCATTACTTACATTTTTTTTTTCTGTAGGATTTAAAAAAAAAAAGATAAAATAATTTAATAAAATGAATTCAAATTTTTGGAAATCACCAAGCAACCTTCCTGGGGGGTCCCGCCCTCTACTTTTGGAACAACTGTTCTAGACTGAAATGATGCCATACTGTGGCCATTAATATTGCTAAATTAAGTATATATATCAATAATCCTTCAGTATACATTCTAGTATGTTGAATGGCAGTTTTCGCTATGGAAAACAGCAAAACAGTACTTAACAGTAAAAGTCCCAGTTGACTTTGTATGTCTTTGTATATTAAAATAAATAGTGTTTAGCCATGTCAGTGACTGACAATTCAGGCCATTTTAACATTTAAGCCAATGAAAAAAGTGGAAACCTGACATAATTGATGCACTCAGACATTCTTTCCCAGAGTATCAAAGCTCCTTTTTTGTTTCTTATTTTAGGGGTAGTTTAAATTACTATGAAAATACTACAATTTATTAATAGGCATAATAATAATTATTATTATTTCCGAATCAATTGTTGCGTATAACCAAAAGTTTAACAGATAGCGTAAGACAGCAGAAAAGAGTTTGGGTAACTTTGTTGACTTTACTGGCAATTGTTCTTCTCAATTTCATTCTATTTGTAAAACTACAACAAAAAGGGGAAATGTATGTATATGTTCATGTTTACGTTAACATGTTCAATTCAGCCAGCAGTTACACTTTACTAATTCACACTTTTTATACAAATCTTAATATGCACATTAGGAAAATCTATTAATGAGGATTTAGAATCGAATATTACCAAAATGATCATATTTACACCAGCAGCATAACATATAAGGCGTGAAAAGGTGTTTGTACAACAAAATACAGTCAGTATGAAACTGATTATAATCAAGTGACCCTTGAATATTTACAAAAATAGAGCTTATATATGGACATCATATATATCTGCCCCAGAAATAATCTGCATGTGTATTATTCTTGAGTTGGGATTACAGTTGATAAACAATTGAGAATTCACAAGATTTGTGGAGTCATTGCAAAGTATTACCATAATAGAGTAGGGTTGTTCGCATGTGCTTTTTTAAATAAAGGCTTTTCAATAGAGCTTAAAGCATTTTGGCACAAAAATGTACAACATTTGTAACTCTAATGAAGAATCATTCTATTAAATTACTACGATGTAGATTATTCATTCAGTCATTCATTCATTTTCTTTTCGGCTCAATGTCAGTTTTGCTTCTTGTATTATTTTAAAAGCGATACATGTTTTTGTTTCTTGGATTTGTATTTAGTTTTTACAGAATAAATGATATTAGTCACAACCAACTAATTAATGCTTAATAAAATCAACAATTTCTTTCTTAGCTTCTTTCTTTTATTGTGCTGTAGACACTTTCAAATGTTATCCATGTGTAAAGCATTTTTAATGTTTTTAGTTTGAGTTTTTATACAACAAATAGCAACTATTTCTTAAAAATAGACCAAACTTATTTAAAAATGTGTAAAGGTAATCAAAAACATGTAATTTATTTCTGATTTTCATTGAACACTATGTCCTCTGCCTGCGCAATTTTTCACAACACTCCTATAACCCACCTCCCCTCAAAATACAACAGCACCAAACCCACAAAACAAGAGCAACATTAAGGGCAAAAGAGAGAGACAAAGCTCCGTCCATGCTCTTATTTTGGCGAAAAACACTTGGATGTTGCGAACAGGCCAAATAATGAGGCAAAGAGGCGCTCAGCGAGAGTGTGTTGAAGCACGGCGTCGTGTCTGCATCCTAATTTCATGGCACTTGTGAGGACAGACTGCAGGCTCTCTGGACACTCGTGCTGCCCGCCTGCCATGCAGTATAATGTGTTTGGAGAGCAGTCCTATTATCCAGACCTGGAGGGAAGGAGGCTGAAGTGGCCACTGGAGCAGCCCTTAGACAGTATGTGTGTGTGTGTTGTGTGTGTGTGTGTGTCAGTGTGTGTGCGTGTGTGTGTGTGTGTGCGTGTGTGTGTCTTTATTAGAGTCGCTCCTCATAACAGGCACTCAGGCTGCGGTCGAGTGAGCGAAACACCTCTGAAGAGCTTTTTCATTTCTCCTCGTCTATGTCTCTTCCTTCAATTCTGCATTCGTGTTTTTAACACAGTGTTAAAACTGTTAGACTGTACAAGAGTGTGTGAGTGTGTTCTCGTATGTCATGGAGTTATTGTAGTTTAAGCAGAGGGATTTGGCTGTGATACTTAGAAATACACATTTGATGCTCTGTCTTTGCTTTTTTAGTTATGGTCTTTTAATTTACTCATTTTCAGTTAAATATTAAGGAAATATTCTGCATTAAAGGGCGCCTATGAAGAAAATCAACTTGTGTAAGCTGTTTGGACAGAACTGTGTGTATGTATAGTGTGTCCACTGTCATATTGGAGAGATATAAACCCAACAAGTCTCTTTTTTTAAATTTCTTGACATTAACATAGGAACCAAATCTTAGTGACTTTGATGCCCACCACAACGTGACGTAGGAGTGCGGTTTTCCCTGTCCACCGAATTGATTGACAGGTGCCAAGTTTTTACAGTAATATGTATACACATGTTCAAAGAATATTGTTTTGCAAATAAACTGGGATTAAAATATCTGTTACAACTTTCTATTAAAGACAGTAAAATTGCTTACCCATCATCACGGCCGCATGGTGTCAGTAAACATGCCTATGTGTGTATGTGGGTGTTTGTACTGCAAATGGCATATGTGCGACTCATCGTTTCAGAAAGGCTTGAATAAACTCTACCACGGATACATCAAATAAACTTGCCAGGCATTTTTGACTAAAGAGCTGAATTTCAGCTTCATCTGTGTCTCTCTATCACTGACTGCTGTTTATCTGTATCGCAAGTGAAGCAGACACCCACATGGGAACAGGTGGGGAGAAGCAGCTTGTTTGCATTTTAAGGCTGCAGGCTACAAAAACAGCTACACTGTAGTCAGACACCAAAATGGGCAGATTTGGGTGGCTATAATAAATTATCTGATGGGTATTTTGAGCTTAAACTTCACAGACACTTTCTAGAGACACTAATGACTTATCTTACATCTTGTAAAAAGTGGTTAAATAAGTGCCCTTTAATGAACAATGTTTTTATAATACAATATTTTAGTTTTATATAGTTTGATATTTGTGATTTTTTTAAAAATATTTATTTTATATAATATAATATCATTTTATTTATTAAATACATTTAAGAAGTATGAGTGTGTGTGTGTGATGTGTGTGTGTGTGTGTGTGTGTGTGTGTGTGTGTGTGTGTGTGTGTGTGTGTGTGTGTGTGTGTGTGTGTGTGTGTGTGTGTGTGTGTGTGTGTGTGTGTGTGTGTGAATGTTTCCCAGAGATGGGTTGCGGCTGGAAGGGCATCCGCTGCGTAAAAACTTGCTGGATAAGTTGGCGGTTTATTCCGCTGTGGCGACCTGGATTAATAAAGGGACTAAGCCAACAAGAAAATGAATGAATGAATAAATACACTTAAGAATAGATAAATATTTTAGCTATAGCTATTTGTTAATCAATTATTACTGAAATATGTTTTAATTTTAAAACATTCTTGTGAATACTAATAGATTGACTTGAACTCATTTAGCCTTTTTAGTAAAATTTTTTTCATATGCTAGTCTATTGTCTTGTTTTAGGCTCACTCCCAATAACACACAGGAATCGCAGGATTAAACACGTATTTATTTGCAAAGACATTATAAGGTTCTATCTGCGTTCTGATTGATTTTGAAATATTGACCTTCAAAGTTTTTGCATTCTATATAGCAAACAGTATGTGTGTAACATTTGTCTGTTAAATAAAAGTCTTAAAATATAAACCACTCATAAAAAAACATCCCATAATGTGAATAAGTTGTCATTTAATAAGAATATGTCAATAACTCATTTTTGACAAACATGTCAGATAGAACCTTTTTATTCTAAGGTGACGACTTACTATAAGCACTGGAACATACACATGTAGGAGCACATGGTTCTTCAAGAATGACGCTCAGAATGACATTTGATACCAGACTAGGAACTAAACAAATGCAGGGGTATAAATACAAGGAGTTATATAATAACTCTGATAACACACAGGGGAGGAACACAGTTGAAACTTATGAAACTAGTGGCAGGAAAACAGATCAAAGGAGCGCATGATAATCACAGAAGCACATGGAATAACATAGGAGCACATGAAACAACACGCTGGGAAGTCACATGACACAACAAACACAGGAACACGAGAACACAATGTGACATCTATATTATAAGAAAAAAATAGCTGCTGTCATTAGTTTATTCTGTTTTTTTTATGAAAATTTAGTCGAATGTGCTTTATTCTAATTCATAATATATATATATATATATATATATATATATATATATATATATATATATATATATATATATATATATATATATATATAATTATAGCTATTTTAACGTCTGATAAAATGTAAGTTTATTATCATTATAGACAAATAAAATGCCTTATAAATGTAATTATATATTAATAAATTGCATTTTATTCATTCATTTTCTTGTCGGCTTAGTCCCTTTATTAATCCGGGGTTGCCAAAGCAGAATGAACCGCCAACTTATCCAGCATGTTTTTTACGCAGCGGATGTCCTTTCAGCCACAACCCATCTCTGGGAAACACCCCCACACTTATTCATACACACACTCATACACTACGGACAATTTAGCCTAGCCAATTCACCTGTACCACATGTCTTTGGACTGTGGGGGAAATGGGAGCACCTGGAGGAAACCCACACAAACATGCAAACTCCACACTGAAACGCCAACTGACCCAGCCGAGGTTCAAACCAGTGACCTTCTTGCCTACTGCGCCACTGCGTCGCCCACACATTTTATTCATATCACATTTTATTATATTATTAGTCCATTTTATGCTTGAATGAATGTTGTTTTAGGTTTTTAAGTTATTAATGTATTGTACTTTATTGTGTTCTATTGTAAAATTTAATATTAACTATTCATAATATTTGTAGTGAACACCTCTGAAGAGTTTTCATTTCTTCTTATCTCTGTCTTTAATTTCACATTTGTGAAGCAGTGTTATAACACCTGTGTGTATGGTTTCAGAGTGTGTTCCTGGTGGTCTCGCTGCTTTGACATTTGTGTTGGCACTGGTGAAACAGGACTAAAGTGTCATTTGTATTTTTAGGCAATAACAGAGTGCTGTAATGAGTGACGGAAAGAGAAAAACAGAACTGTTCATCACATTGTCGTTTTGTTTAAAACTTGTATTCATGGAAAATCTGTCTAGTTTTTGTTGACATCTTTGCTTTATAGTTATGGCCACAGATCTAAATATTATATTCAGATAATAAACCCTGCAATGTTGTTGAATATTACATTTCAGTTCAAAGGTATTCTCAAATATTAATATTATCTATATATTTCTTATTATTGTTTATTTCAGAGAAAAATGTACAGTTGTAGTCAAAATTATTAGCCCTCCTTTAAAATGTAGTGAAGTTTCACAAACTAATTTCAAGAAGAGCATGTGATGTGATTTATCAGATGAATCCAAACTCACTATAAATAGCCTTTCTATTATTGCTCCCTTATCTTCATTTTAACACATTTAAATACAATACTTTTAAAACATTTTAAGCATAACAGTTTTAATAACTAATTTCTAATAACTAATTTCTTTTGTATTTGCCATGATGACAGTATACTGTTTTTGTACTTAATTAGCAAGATATAAGTATTCAGTTAGAAATTTATTTTAAAGATTTAAAGACACCAAAATGGTGAAAAGCCTTGGAGTAACGATTGATGACCAACTAAACTTCTCTGACCACATTTCTAGAACTGCTCGATCGTGCAGATTCGCACTCTAAAAACATCAGAAAGATCCGACCCTTCTTATCTGCACATGCAGCTCAACTCCTTGTTCAAGCTCTTGTTCTCTCCAAACTGGATTACTGCAACTCTCTACTTGCTGGGCTCCCAGCTAACTCTATCAAGCCTCTTCAACTGCTCCAGAATGCAGCAGCACGAGTGGTCTTCAATGAACCTAAACGAGCACGTCACTCCGCTGCTAGTCCGTTTGCACTGGCTGCCAGTTGCTGCTCGCATCAAATTCAAAGCTCTGATGTTTGTCTACAAAGTGACTTCTGGCCTTGATCCTTCTTATCTGCTCTCACTTCTGCAGATCTATGTGCCCTCCAGAAACTTGCGTTCTGTGAAAGAACGTCGCCTCGTGGTTCCATCCCAAAGAGGGAAGAAATCACTTTCGCTCACGCTCACGCTCAATCTGCCCAGTTGGTGGAATGAACTCCCTAACTGCATCAGAACAGCAGAGTCACTCGCTACTTTCAAGAAACGACTAAAAACTCAACTTTTTAGTCTCCACTACACTTCCTAATCTGCAATTGCCTCTCTGAATATCACACTAACTGTACAAAAAAAATAAATAAAAAAAATATAATAATACTACTAATACTTCCCTTCTTAGACTTTACAGACCTGAAACTTGCCTATAGCACTTATTTATTGTTGCTCTTAGTTGTGTAAATTGCTTCATTGTCCTCATTTGTAAGTCGCTTTGGATAACAGCGTCTGCTAAATGACTAAATGTAAATGATTGAGGGATTTTGGCCCGGACACTGGTGTTACACCCCATCTCTTTCAAGAAGTGTCATGGAATTTTTAATGACCACAGAGAGTCAGGACCTCGATTTAGCATCTTATCTGTAAGACAGGGCCCACTGACAGTATAGTGTTCCCTTTCACCCGGGCTTTAGGACTCACACAGACCAAGCACCCCCTGTTGGCCACTTCCAACAGCAACCTAGTTTTCCAATTTGGTCTCCCATCCAGGTACTGACCAGGCTCAGCCCTGCTTAGCTTCAGTAAGTAACCAGTCTTGGGCTGCAGGGTTACATGGCTGTGGTCCTTATTATGTTGCAGAGTGAAAAAAAATGAATCCAGCAAGTATAAATGAGAAGCTTGATAATGTCATTGCCATACTCTTGTAGATAATTCTAAAAGTGTTAACACAATGCCTGTTGGCATTCCCCTAGTGAAAAACCAACATCTGAGAAAGAAAACAAAATGAAACAAATAGAGAAGGAGCAGTAATTCTCTTTAGAAACTTGTTCAACATGTTCAATAGAACCAAGACAAGTAAAAAATTGTCTTATTTTTGCCACACTTCACAAATACACAGCTCTCCAGTGCTGCAAAAACACAAAAACAAATGCTGTCAACTGCACAACTTCCACGATACACAGACAGGATCTGAGGCTGCGTCCAGGCTGCACACATACACGCAGGAGCAGCAAACAATGGCTTGTATTTGAAATACAATGTGTGGTTAGTCACTGATGCAGTGTGCACATTTAGCTTAGCTAATAGAAACATCACCTTTGAAATGGCTGAACAAGTCATATATGTAAGGAGCCAAGTACTGTATGACATCTGTATATAAACCCTCTGGAGCACAAAGTTATCAGTTGCTTCTGAACACCA
Organism: Danio rerio; assembly: GCF_052040795.2. Taxonomy (NCBI): domain Eukaryota; kingdom Metazoa; phylum Chordata; class Actinopteri; order Cypriniformes; family Danionidae; genus Danio; species Danio rerio. The sequence continues at coordinate 35,198,844 of NC_141041.1, forward strand.
TTTTGGAAACACTGCTGCTTATGTTTAACAGACAAAGTTGAATGACGGGTAACTTGGATTGACTGCTCATTTAAAAACATTAAGCAGACCAACAGCGCATGTATATGGTCTTATATATTGTTGACTGATGATGATGTCCTAGAATGTCCTGCAGATTTAAAATGTTGAGGAGAAAGCTGACTGCAGAGAACAGTCACCTGCACCTGCTTTGTATTTAAATATTTATATTTATAATCTTAGTATTTATATTTAACAATTTATATTTATGTTATATTAATACATTCTTAACATAATGAAACACAAACAAATTGTTAAGGGGGTTAATAATATCAATCCTAATAATAATAATAATAATAATAATAATAATAATAATAATAATAATAATAATAATAATAATAATAACAATAACAATAATAATAATAATAATAATAATAATAATAATAATAAAACTATTGATTCTGTTACCTTATAATCTACACTTGAGATGATTGAGACAGAACTAATGAATTTTAAACCTTGTCGAATGGCTTAACATTAGTGAACTAGACTATGGATGCCTTGGCTTCTTTGTTGACCAACATTACACTTATGTACTTGACTGTGTTCCTGGGCTACCTGCGCTGAATGGATTAACACCAATTCATTTGACGATGTGTGCCTGAGCTACCTTGCTGAATGGATTAATGCTAATTTACTTGACTATGTGTGCCAGGGCTACGTTGGTGAATGGATTAATTGTAATTTACTTGATTATGTGGGCCTGGGCTACCTTGCTGAATTGCTGAATATTATATACTAGCCTTTATTTTCCTTGGCTACCTTTCTGACTGGTTTAACACTAATGCACATAGCCTGCCTGGGCTACCTTGCTGAATGACATAGCATGTACTGCATGCCCAATAGAGCTTCATGAATAAACTTTGCATTCATATTTAACAATTAACATTTATATTATATGTATATATTATTAACACGATTAAACACAAACAAATAAAATTGTTTTGAAGTAATAGATTGTTTAATTATAGTCATTCTACATAATTATTACCTAAATAAATTTATCTATAATTTATTATTAACGATTTATATGGTTCATCATCTATTCTATATTATAATCAAATATTAGCTATTCATAATAGTATATATTCTAAATGAATATGTATTGTAGCAATTTTTATAAACTTTATTTAAACCAAATTAACTATTCACAAGCATTATTTTCAATTTATATGAATACAAAATGTCCATAAACACTCGCAGATTCTTCCTGGCAGCAGAACAGAGTAGTTTCTCCATCCACCAGCAGGGGCTGATGGGTCTAAACTCCTTTGAAGATTCACTGTCGGTGTGTTTCTGAGTGATAAATAATGAGTGCAGAGCGATAAAGAAAAGCAGTGTGAAGGAGAAGGTCTGGTCATTACATCAGCTATTAAACACAACCTAAGCTTGTTTCCATGGCAAAGTAAAGCTCTTTTTGCAGTTCTCTTAGGGTTTCCAGAGCTGTTTGTTTTCCCTCTTTTCCACAAAGCAAACTGTCCACCGGAGACACCAGTAAAAATAAACTGAGAAAAGCCCGTCGTCCCTCTGCCCCAGGGCTTCAGGTAAAGCCAAATTGTTGTGCGCCTGCTTTATGCCGCATGCTCTGTACTGTGGTACTTTACCTTCAAAGACTTCCGATCTGCACAAAGAGCTCAACATCGCCTCCGGTCCCACATCGAGTTTGCCGTGTCGAAAAATAGACACTGTTCTTCTCTTCTTCAGAGTATGAAGGAAGAGCAACACGATGTAATGCCTTCTCATCTCTGGCAAGTGTAATACCAGTGAAAGGACTGTTTTCATCACAGTTATCTGCATTTCATTATATACTTGAAATTCTGGATGTTCATATAGAATTCTTTTTGGAGCATTCGTGACATGGTATTGTTTTAGATTGGCTAATCCTCTAAGAGTCCCCTGGAGTGCCTTAATATGAGCTACTTTGTTTGATGTTTGGCATAATTTGAGCTGGAATGCAAAGACTGGGTAGGACATATGAAGTAGCCCCTCCCAGTTTTTATTTAGCCAATAGTTTTTGGCTTATATCAGTCAGAGTTGATGAGTCTGTTTAATAATTATTTCAAATACAGCATTGGATTAATTGGGTCCAATAGGGTGTTTTATGGTCTTTGTGACATTTTTCACCACAAAGGAAATTTTTATTGGTCAGAAGATCAAGTGAAAAACACATTTTTTGAGATGTTGGCAGTCATTTCTGTGTCCCATGTTGCTAAAAACACTATTAGGCCACACAATTTTCACAAAAAGTGAAAATTGGTTGTTTTGCATTATTTCGAGCAAATTCGTTCTTCCTGTTTGAAAAGAAATGTTGAAGCTACATCACGGCCATTCGATCATTGTGTAAATTCCAGCATGTAAATGTAAATTCCAGCAGTTTTCATCATTAATTCATGAGAAAGACTTGGTTCGAACCAATCAGCGCGCTCTATTGTGAATGAGGTGCAACTTCATTAATGTGCATGATAGCTTCGAAGACTTTTTTTTACCTGTTACAGTATTCAGATGGCAGAGAGATGCCACGTTGTGTTGCCAACTGTAATTAAAATGAGTAGAAGAAGAAGAATTGTTCGGAGACATGAGTTGTCAGTGTTGCCTTTATAAATGTGCCACAACAAAGGTTTTGTTTTCATTTCCCCATGATGAAAGCACCGCTCGTGTATGGACCCATATTTGTGGATTACAGTGGTCTGCTAACACGCAACAAAAATATGTTTGTAAGCTATGTTATAATATTTAATAACATTAATAATATGTTTGAGAGCTCTTCGAATCTGGAAATCGTGAAATCTGGATTTGCTACTTGTCTTTTTTTAAAAAACAAGACGCAGCTTCATTTTGTGTTGGTTGTCCTATCTCAACAGATTTGGTAAGTGTGTGATCAGTGTTCTTTGTTTATGTTTATTTAGAGGCAAAGTTAGTTAGTATCGACGACAGTACCCTTTCAGTTTTTAATGCAAGATTTAATTTGCCTACGGTAAATTATTAAGTTTGATACTGGTGAGGTAGAATGTCATTGTAAAATAGCTTTAAGCTTATTTGTAAATAGCAATACATGATAAGTTGATATATAATGATTATTGTGACAGCCCTATATAAATAAAAACAGTTAAATGCACAGCTTTTCAAAGTAGAGTTGCATGGTTTACTATGATAGTATTGAGATACATGGGATTTAAAACACTGGTGATGACACTTTATTTTGGTAAGTCACAAATGCACAGTAGGAACGTTTATTTTTATCTGTAATTTGCAATTTCTTGTTCCAAAGGTTCTGAAATTATTATCATATATTTTAAACACTAAAGATCTGAAAACTTACCCATTATTTGTGTATGTGTGTGTTTCTAGTCAAATTGACTAATCAATAAAGTTATGAGTGGTAAAAATATATTTACACTTATTTCATTTATCTTTTAATTCCCACATACAAAGCATGTTTTGTTTTGTGTCGTCTTTTGTTTCTTGTTCTGCCTCTTTCATTTCTGTGAAACAACAGTGCAGTTCAGTGTTGACAACTTGTGGATAAAATAATAATAATAAAAAAAACATTTAAATTGTGCAAGCTGTGCATACATTATATGAAACATGTCAAATCAGGCTGTGCATGTACTGTGCTGACTTCTTTTGTGGATCTTTCTTTTCTTTTTATTGTTTACAGAATGTTCATTCCGTACTTATTTGTACAATAAAAGTAAATAGAGATCAGAAACTCTAATTTTTAAAAAGGGTAAAAAAGCATGATAAATTATTATAAACTTAGCCCATACAGATATAAGAAATATAAAGAGATATAAGAAAGCTAATACAGAAATATATATATATATATATATATATATATATATATATATATATATATATATATATATATATATATATATATATATATATATATATATATATTTAATAAAATAATAATAATAAAAAATAAAAGAAAATATGGTTGTTTTCAAAAATACATAGGTAGCCTATAATATTAGCTGTTACTTTTTATTTATTTATACATAATTGAAATTAAAGAATAAATATATATCCACTTGGATTTATTTCGGGAAACCAAAAGCTATATTTATATATAGCTGAATTTAGAATTATTATCCCCCCTTAGATTTTAATTAAATTTTTTTTTTTATATTTCCTAAATGATGTTTAACAGAGCAACAACATTTTCACAGTATGTCTGATAATATGTTTTCTTCCCGAAAAAGTCTTATTTGTTTTATTTCAGCTAGAATAAAAGCAGTTTTAAATTTTTAAGCACCATTTTTTAGGTCAAAAGTATTAGCCCATTTAAGCTATATATTTTTTCGTATTACAGAACAAACTATCATTATACAATAACTTGCCTAATTACCCTAACCTGCCCAGTTAACCTAATTAACCTAGTTTGGCCTTTAAATGTCACTTTAAGTTTTTTGAAAAATATCTAGTCAAAAATTATTTACTGTCATCATGGCTAAGATAAAATAAATCAGTTATTAGAAATGAGTTATTAAAACTATTATGTTTAGAAATGTGTTGAAAAAATCTTCTCTCCATTAAACAGAAATTGGAGAAAAATAAACAGGAAGGATAATAATTCTGACTTTAACTGTATATGTACGTATTTATTTTCCAATTTATTATCAGAATCAAAAACAAAATAAAAGTTTTTGGCTTTTTATTGCATTTTCATCTTGTTATTTGCCTCTAGCAACTAACTTATAATGAAAACTAAGCTTACTTCCATGTTGCAAAATAGGTTGTATAAAATATCCATAATTTCAACTGTAAAACCTAATAATTCTAAAGTAAAAATCCATAACCTGGTTAACAGAGAGTTTCTTTAATATATACCATGAGTGACTGTAAATAAAGGTGCGGTAGGTAATTGTCTTCAGAAACATTTTTTGTTGTGCTGGTTGAAAATCTCTTAAAAGTCCAGTAGTAATGATTACATTAAATTATCTAAATGTGTTTATATGTTTAGGCATAAAACTAAAAAAAATGTTCATCCAATTAAATATTGTTGGGCTGACATCTCCCATAATTCCCATAAGTTGCTCAAACTGTCCGTCAACAAATGCAGATTTGGGCGTTTGCGCATCTCTGTTCACTCATATTCGTCATTAGCGTGTGCACGCCTGCATGAGCGCCGCGCATGCACGAATTGAGCACCGCTCGTTCACGACATGTGCACAGCACACAAGACAGTCCCAGTCGCTGCAAAATCAAATGCTGAATACTAATAATGCTTAGACAGGCAATGCTCTGTTTTAAAACTCTTTTAGCTTCACGCAGAGACCTGATGCAGATGTTGTTGTTACAAATGGGTTAAAAACACAGACGTGTTGTTCAGCCACTAAAATCTTCCGGCGAAAGATGTGAGTATTTTCAGTTTCATAAGGGACCTTTGACAACATCGATAGTGTAGATTTTTGTTTAGTTTAACAACAAAAAATCTGAAAACTGCTTTATTCCACCTAGCCTGCTTTACTGAGCTGAAATAGCTTTTATATTCACATTGGCTCATATATGAACAATGACAGCCTGTGATGCGCTCCTGATATTGATTATCGCTACTCTGAATATTTGCTCTGAAAAAGCATGTAAGTGTGGCTTAGTAATTAGTGAAATTCCTGCACGCCGCCGACCAAACATTATGTACACTTCTAACTGGCGAATGACATGAACTAGTGGGCTGTCTGCTCTCTGCTGTCGTGTCGAGGTGCACGTGCTAGCGATTTCAGGAGGCTTGGCTTTGAAACATTGGCTGTTTCTCAATTCCAAGAACGTAGAGAACGGACTTGTGTTCTTGTGGAGACCGGTCTTGCCAGGTGTCCTCGGAAGAACGAACTCAGGAGACCGCGAGGGCAGAGAACGCGTCCTTTGAGAATTGAGATGCTGCGTTCTTCCTGATGGTCACATGACCTTCACGTGGTTTAAGTGGTAAATTATTTAAACATTACAGCCTTCATACAACGATTTATTGTTTTTCCCCTTTTCAAAATATATACTTTGCATAAAAACATTATAAATATATGTTGCACAATATAAATAAAACAGATTTTAATACGAATTTCAGCAAACAAACACCCTTAATGTGTTTGTTCCTTTATTAAGATATTCATGTTAATGTTTACTTTCACCGTTTCATTTAGGGAAACTCCTGAGGTAAATAATTAATATCTATGAACTTTAATAATAAATCTAGATAAAATGCAGTGCTTCCCACCTCCAGTCGCAATGACTTCTGGGACTTCCAGAGCGAGTTCAGTTCTCAAGTCTGCATCAGTGTGTCCTCGATATCAAGAACACATCCGGGAAGTATCACGCGTCCTCCGTACTTGCGGTCTTGAGTATTGGAACTGAACTTAGGCAGCTGATGATGACGTTTCACGAGAACACGGGGACGCAAGACCGCTGAAGAACGCATATTGAGAAACAGCCACAGTCCCTTCTCTGCCGTCCAAAGCTAATATGCTAACCCATTAGCATTTGGCAGATCACCTACTGCACCTTTAACTTTCCCAGAATTCCCTGCATGACATAACTTTTTATGCTTTTTTGATGACATTTCTATGGCTCTATATATTTTTAGCTTTATTTCTTGAGTTATGCGCATGAGTGTTTTCTGTTACATCTAATATTAATCATTGATGTTTATTGCATTATTTAAATATTATATGTGTTATGATGGTGTTTTGTAGTTGTGTAAATGACACTGAGCAGCTTCTAAATACAAGTATGCTTTTCTTTGTTTGTGATGACAGTATGTTCATCTTATGACATTCTCATTCACACATGCTTTTGGTTGTGTTTACGTATGTGTTACATAGTTATGTTGTATAGATGTTAGTAATTAATTACATTGGTTTATGACCAAATACATTTAAAATAAATATGGTAATTTACCATAATATTTTAAATATTTTACCTTCCTACCATTTCTATAATTGAATTGTGGCAACTACAGCTGTCATTTTTTTTTTACCATAAATTTTATGGATTTCTATTTACAGAGTATGATTACGTTTAAAAATGTAAATGTATGACTGGCAAGGTGAACTGTCCCTTCAAATTGAACCATCAGGCACATTTGTTCCTCATCACGCCAGCAACCTTCTCACACCATTATAAATCTCTCCACCAACCTCTCCCCACTCATTTCCTGCTATAATTATCATTCCCCTCCCTGCTGCCTTGATCTAAGCATTTCTAATTGAACGGTCACAGTTAACAGTTGGTCACCCTGTGCCAAGCGAGAGCACCAGTCAGTCTCAGTGTGGCGTTTGCTGTGGCCTTTTGTTTCAAGACTGATTAAGAGGCTGCTCTGCCCAGGATGGATTTTGGCAGATTAACTTTAATAGAGTAGCCCGATATGACCTGTCTTACCATGCCATAGAGATTCTCCAATATGGGGAGGTTGTATCAATTATTGACATTCAGCAGAGTTTTTGTATGGGTCGCTTTTGAGCTGTGGACACATTTGTTCAATGGGTTTGTTTATGTGTAAAAAATCAAACGTGACTTTGCCTAAGCAGATAATGTGATTGGATAACTGGAAGCATGCCATCTCTTATGTCATTGTGGGGCACATTTGCATGACAATGATGTTGTAATAATGGGTAAACAATCATTTGATTTTTGATTATCAACAGAAAAGGTGGTAAAAACAATTCATCTTTTTAAAGGGAACATTAAAATGCTGTATTTATGCCAGGCCAGTTGGTGACAGTGTGACTTCAAATCACTTTGGTAATTGGGAAATGCTAAAATCTGTCATCAAAATGAACCCTCTAGAACTGTTTTTGTGTTTTTAAGAATCAGATATTATCCCGTGAATGAAAGATTATAAGACGTTTATTGTATCGTCTACATTCTCGTAGGTGATTGCTATTTATTATGTAGCTACAGTGGTTTCCCTGGTTGCAGTATTTGCCATTCTTATGGTTGATAACACTTTCCAGAAAGTGATGATTTTGTTTTCTTGAAAATGTAAAATGGAAACTGATTTATTTTCTAATTATTTATCTGATATTCTAATTTTCTGTAAAAGTTAGCAGAATTCCCATCTCATTATTTGGTCTTTAGCCATCAAATTGTAGTATGGCAAATGAGTGTTAATTGTAATGTGTGTACATGTGGTCTTTTTCAGCTGCATGTATAAAACTGTGAAACAGTAAACTGCTTACTTCCAGTAGATTTTTACATTTGGATTTTGTTTGCTTGTTTATGGTTTATCTTTAAAAACATAAATAATTAAAAGAGCTATTTCACCCAAAAATGAAAAGTCTTACAGGATTTATTTTCCCTCCACATATTCCAAACCCATGAGGTTCTTTCCTCTGCTGATATTTCAGTAAAATAAACATGCATACAGGTTTAGAACAACCTAAGGGTACATAAATGTAAGCAAAAATATAGATTTTTGTAATTTAATATTTTTTTCTAAACATTTAGGGCCCTACTGTATATCATACACCTGGCACAATAAGGCGCAAGATGTGTTTGGCGTGGCTTTGTTGCTATTTTCAGACCAGCGCAACCGTGATTTTTACGTTTTTTGCCATGTTGTTTAAATAGTAAATGCATTTATGGCACTTTGTGGACTCATTGGTGTGCCAGTCTAAAAAGAAGGTGTGTTAAGGCACATTGTTGGCATGTTGCTATTTTGAGGACTTTAAATAGACAGCGCTACCTCATCAACTGAAAGCTGGTTTAAAGTCCAGCGCAGAGCACATTAGTTATGCACCTATGTTGTACCAAAATGCATATACATTGCTTAATACACACAGAATGTACAGCAATACACAAATGTCTTTACATATGAAAAAAAAAGATTAAAATATTACAAAAGTTAATATTTTCAGTTTATTCATGACAATTTGCATTTGTATAATGTTATTATTATTAGCGGTATTATTTATATGCATATTTATGTTTGCTTTAATAAAAAACAAATGAAATTTGTCCATCTGTTGGGTTTTAGAGAAGTATGCATCACCATATGGGGCATAAGAATAGGACAAGTGTTTCTATATAGCTCACTTTGTTATTATTGTTCATTTATTCGTTTGCTGGAAATTACAACTGAATTTAGAAATAGTTCTAAAGCACATCTTTGCGATTAACAAACAAAATTAAATATGTTGGCTGATGGATGTCTTCATCGGTGTGCGTACAACACCATTTCCTTATCCATGAAAGTAAAGGAGTAAAGATTAAAAGTAAACTAAAGAGAAAGTAAAGAGACTGACGGGAGGAGGCTCTCTCTTTATTCTCATGCTGCAGATGGTTTGTTTGACTTTTTCTCGTTAGTAAAGCATTGTTTTTCCACTTTTGCCATGCGCATTAACTGTCTCTTAAAGGGAATGTGAGATGAGTCTCTGAATGGTTTAATGCATGTTATGGTCAAAACACACCCATAACTCATTAGGAGAATAAGCACAACACTGTTAGCCTGTTAGAGCATATTTATCCATCCTTAAAATAGCAAAAGTGGATTCGGACACCCCCTAATGCTTTTACGCCATGCACTTTAGACCTTGCATCTTGATATTTAAAACAGAGCCCTATGTTTTCAATCAAATTATTTAGACATATACAATGTTATAATACTTAAAATCATTAATAGATTAATAGTATTAAACAATAGTAAACATTAATAGTGGTAAACAATTGTTGTTTTTTTCCAACAAAAGCTAGTTTAAAACTGCTTTGCAGGACCCAGTTTGACTACCTTTGTTCTAAACCAATACATTTTTTTTCGGCATTTTGTTGCTGATCATATGTTTGATCACTAACTCTATGAAACCAAAATCAACAGTGGCATTATTAAGTCACAGTTTATATGAACACTTGAATTGTCAACCCACTGCTTCATGAGAACTCAGATTTATGTTTACTTTTTAAGCTTATTTCACTAAATTCCATCAACATTTCAGTTTCAAAGATTTTGGCAACGTCTAATTATAAGATTTCCTTTTAAAATGTCAGTTTTGACACTTCAATGTTTGAATATTACATTAAAGGCCACATCTCTGAAGCAACAGATCACACGTCCCATTGATTTATCAAAAAAATCAAAAGATCCCATAAAATAATTAGTGAGTAATTAATATTAACGATTTAAGCCTTCATCTTTCTGTGACATCACTACCAGTATGTTTGTAATGCAAATGATTGTGTCAAATGCTGTCGTTTGGCTAGCTCTCTGCTTTCCTGTTTGAACACACTTTATCAAAGGCCAGATCAATGGGAAGGGTGACCTCAAACATATATTTATCGAAAACTGTAAATTATGAACGTGTAATATATATTTGTCATTATTACTGTTCCACACAACAAACGATTTGCATTGCCGGCTTGTCCCGTCTGCCAATGAAACATTTATTAATGTAAATACCAGTTGGCAATCAATAAACCTAACTAGAGTGCCTCCCTGTATGTAAACACGCTCTTCATTGAACATATTGACAGCGCAGTGCCGTGTCCAACCTGAACAATTACAGATCTGCTTCCTGCTGCCTTTCTCTGAAATTGATTCCCCTTTGAAGTTTCCAGTTTGCATTTTAGCACTGTTGATTTAATGTTAAACTCAACAACCTATTCATCAAAAGCTTTTTGTGCCTTTTTAGGAGAGATTGTTCAGTAATATGCACATGACGTTAGCTGACTGATGCTCAGGGTAGCAAAATGCAGGTCTGGGTAATACCTTTGAAATAGCCCCTTTCCTACAGTAATATGCGTAAATTGGTGCACATTACTGTCACGACTTTACTGGTAAATTTAAAAATGCGCTGTTCACACAGGCAATGACATTCTGTATTTTTTTCGTACAAAAAAAAAGCATCATTCACACATCCATTCCAAGATATGGGTAAATTCTGTGACTTCATTAAGCAGAAATAAGCTCTAATTGGCAGTGATTGTATTTGTAGACATGAACAGTGTTAATCTTTTTGTTTATAGTTTCATTTTTGTTTTAAACATCTCTGCTGCTTTCATCCCTGAGACAATCCGAAATACTGAACTACAGTGGTCCCTCGTTATTCGCAGGAGTTACATTCTAAAAATAACCCGCTATAGGTGAAATCTGCAAAGTAGTCAGCTTTATTTTTTTACAATTATTATAGATATTTTATGCTGTAAACACTTTATACAATTTTCTCTTTTGTTTAAACACTCTCAGAATTCAAAGCTTCGCAGAAAAACAAGTCCAGTATTAAAGAATGACACCAAAGATCAAAACCATTTGATCTTCATTTATTTATTCTGTAATAGTGCCCTACAGCAGCATCCAGAAGTTAAACTTTTTGAGCGATGGTTAGCATCTTCCTCTGCTTTTTGGGTGCTACTGCAGGTGCATTTGACGGTGCAGTACATTTTGTCGAAATTGTGGGGGAAAAAAAACTTGCAAACAGTACAGCACTTCAAAGTCACACTGGTAGCGATCGAAGATTCATGTAAATATGGCAAGCTGAACACAACTTTTTATTATTTGCCTTTCAAAAATATAACAATTAAAAAAAACTTTCACAAACTCACTGAGAAATGTCAGATGTACAATGAATCAAATATAAAGCCTTAAAATTAAACAAAAACAAAACAAACAAAGAAAAAAGTTATAAAATAACTTGCTTAACGCATTTGGTACAGTGCAGGAAACAAGGCAAAGAGGAGATTGATTGACAATGGTCTACAGCCAGTCAGGACGCAGAACAAAATGCACTAATCAGGATGCAGAAAACACAACGCTGTAAAAAAATAAGCATGCCAAGTATGAAAAAGCATGAAAAAAAATCAGCAAAATTGCGAGGCCACAAAAAAATACATTTTTGCTATTTTCGTTACAGCGAGGGACCACTGTTTAGTAAAAATATTTTCTTGTTGACATCCGAATGCAGAACTGCTACCCAGTGTCACGGGCGGTGAGGGAAAAAGAGGAGTGCAGACCCAATTGCAGAAAAATGAAGGAATATTTATTATAAACTACAAATAAAAATAAAAGGCAAAACAAAACTACCCCGAAGGGGAAAACATTAATAAAAAGGCAAAAACAAACTTGACAGGGCTGGCAGGACAAAACAGGACTGGAGACAACAAGACAGAGTAATATTGACGACGAACTGACAAAGGACTGAAAACATGAGGGGGATTATAAAGCAAAAAAGTAAATTGAAACACAGGTGAACACAATTAACTAAATATGGGTTAACAAGGAGGGTGGGACTAGACAATAGACGGGAGAGCGCATGACACAGAGAGACAATACAAGCCATGCGCTCACATAACACAACACTGAAGCACACGACAAAAGCACATGACCAATGTAAACACCAAGCCATGTGCTTTGACAAAAGACGCAAGACACGAGCACACGATGAATGAAAACACTCACCATGCGCTCACATATGCAGCATGCATGCTTCATCCCAGCGCCGACCAAAACCGAAACCAACAAGACTGAGACGCTGGGAATGAAACACCATGCTGCTGACAGACGAAAACACAAACACGAGTACAAGAGCGCACGCGTCTGAGGGACGCAGAGCGCGCGCGCGGCCGCGTCAAGCAGGAGCGCGCACACTCTACGTACACCCACGACGGCGCGCGCTCACACAGAGACAGAAACAGGACCAGACATGAGAAGTGTCAGAGCTCTGCCACCAAAACAAGAATTTTCAAGACCAAAGTGGCAGAACCCTGACACTAGCCCCCCCCAAAAGGGACGCCACCTGGCGTCCCTAAAGGGAACATCCAACAAGGTACAAGACAGACAAGAAACACTACAAGACAACAAAACAGGCAACATCAACAGACACAAGACAGGGGGGTGAACAGGCAAGACGACATGAAGGGGGGGAGGGAGGGAGACCAAGCCGGACTCAACAAGACAAACAAGGGAGGGATGGGAGGGCAAGACCAGGGAGGATCAGGAGGGACAGTCCAGGGTGGATTCAGTGGGTCGGGGGCCCCGGCAGGGAGCCAGGGTGGAGCCGGAGGGTCCTTCCAGGGTGCAGGGAGGGAACACCAGGGAGGAGCAGGAGGGACGACCCAGGGAGAGTCTATCATGGGAAACAAGGCAGGAGGTCGGTGGGGAGCCGGCTGGGCTGGAGACCAGAGGGGAGCCGGCAGGGCTGGAGACCAGAGGGGAGCCGGCAGGGCTGGAGACCAGAGGGGAGCCGGCAGGGCTGGAGACCAGAGGGGAGCCGGCAGGGCTGGAGACCAGAGGGGAGCCGGCAGGGCAGGAGACCAGAGGGGAGCCGGCAGGGCAGGACGTCTGGGTGGCGCCGGCAGGGCAAGGAGCCGGGCTGATGCCGGCAGAGCAAGGAGCCGGGCTGGGGCCGGCAGGGCAAGATGTCTGGGTGGCGCCGGCAGGGCAAGGAGCCGGGCTGGTGCCGGCAGGGCTAGACGTCTGGTTGATGCCGGCAGGGCAAGGAGCCGGGCTGGGGCCGGCAGGGCAAGACGTCTGGGTGGCGCCGGCAGGGCGAGGAGCCGGGCTGGCGCCGGCAGGGCGAGACGTCTGGGTGGCGCCGGCAGGGCGAGGAGCCGGACTGGGACCGGCACTGGAGGGCGCTCAGGGGCTGGAGCCGACACTGGAGGGCGCTCAGGGGCTGGAGCCGACACTGGAGGGCGCTCAGGGGCTGGAGCCGACACTGGAGGGCGCTCAGGGGCTGGAGCCGACACTGGAGGGCGCTCAGGGGCTGGAGCCGACACTGGAGGGCGCTCAGGGGCTGGAGCCGACACTGGAGGGCGCTCAGGGGCTGGAGCCGACACTGGAGGGCGCTCAGGGGCTGGAGCCGACACTGGAGGGCGCTCAGGGGCTGGAGCCGACACTGGAGGGCGCTCAGGGGCTGGAGCCGACACTGGAGGGCGCTCAGGGGCTGGAGCCGTTGTGGTGGAGGAGCCCTTTCTCCTCCGACGCTTCCTTGGTCTGGGTGACGGGAAGCTGGCCACCTCTTCAGACACTGCAGTATACTCCACTGCCTGCAGGACTGATGCAGTGTCTGTTGCGGGTGCTTCACTGGGTGATGCTGCAGCCAGGGTTGTAGCTGGGTGGGCTGCAGCAGGTTCCGTCACCAATAGAGGGGTAACAATAGAGGAAGACCTGTTCCTCCTCCTCAGTTTCCTCTTCTCTGTGGGAGGCAGCAGTGAGCTGGGTTCAGGTTGGTCTGTTGGTGGAAGAACAGAGCAGATTCTCTCCTGAGGACATTCATGGGCAACTTGATTAACCATATGGTCCACAAACTGTTTGTACGAGTAGCCCACCAATCTCTGTATCTGCAGAGGATAGAGGGGTTTATCAAGAGCGAAGTTCAGGAGATTCAAAAGAGCCCAGTCATTGAACCCAAGCCCCTCTGCTGCCATACGGAACCTCTCCGCAAACTCCTTTAACTCAGAGCCATGTTGCCGCAGCGCATGCAGACGGAGAAGCTGTGGCATGTGGCTGAGGAAGGAGTCATCCTTCTGCTGGGTCCTCATTTTGGTCAGTTCGTACTGTCACGGGCGGTGAGGGAAAAAGAGGAGTGCAGACCCAATTGCAGAAAAATGAAGGAATATTTATTATAAACTACAAATAAAAATAAAAGGCAAAACAAAACTACCCCGAAGGGGAAAACATTAATAAAAAGGCAAAAACAAACTTGACAGGGCTGGCAGGACAAAACAGGACTGGAGACAACAAGACAGAGTAATATTGACGACGAACTGACAAAGGACTAAAAACATGAGGGGGATTATAAAGCAAAAAAGTAAATTGAAACACAGGTGAACACAATTAACTAAATATGGGTTAACAAGGAGGGTGGGACTAGACAATAGACGGGAGAGCGCATGACACAGAGAGACAATACAAGCCATGCGCTCACATAACACAACACTGAAGCACACGACAAAAGCACATGACCAATGTAAACACCAAGCAATGTGCTTTGACAAAAGACGCAAGACACGAGCACACGATGAATGAAAACACTCACCATGCGCTCACATATGCAGCATGCATGCTTCATCCCAGCGCCGACCAAAACCGAAACCAACAAGACTGAGACGCTGGGAATGAAACACCATGCTGCTGACAGACGAAAACACAAACACGAGTACAAGAGCGCACGCGTCTGAGGGACGCAGAGCGCGCGCGCGGCCGCGTCAAGCAGGAGCGCGCACACTCTACGTACACCCACGACGGCGCATGCTCACACAGAGACAGAAACAGGACCAGACATGAGAAGTGTCAGAGCTCTGCCACCAAAACAAGAATTTTCAAGACCAAAGTGGCAGAACCCTGACACTAGCCCCCCCCAAAAGGGACGCCACCTGGCGTCCCTAAAGGGAACATCCAACAAGGTACAAGACAGACAAGAAACACTACAAGACAACAAAACAGGCAACATCAACAGACACAAGACAGGGGGGTGAACAGGCAAGACGACATGAAGGGGGGGAGGGAGGGAGACCAAGCTGGACTCAACAAGACAAACAAGGGAGGGATGGGAGAGCAAGACCAGGGAGGATCAGGAGGGACAGTCCAGGGTGGATTCAGTGGGTCGGGGGCCCCGGCAGGGAGCCAGGGTGGAGCCGGAGGGTCCTTCCAGGGTGCAGGGAGGGAACACCAGGGAGGAGAAGGAGGGACGACCCAGGGAGAGTCTATCATGGGAGACAAGGCAGGAGGTCGGTGGGGAGCCGGCTGGGCTGGAGACCAGAGGGGAGCCGGCAGGGCTGGAGACCAGAGGGGAGCCGGCAGGGCTGGAGACCAGAGGGGAGCCGGCAGGGCTGGAGACCAGAGGGGAGCCGGCAGGGCTGGAGACCAGAGGGGAGCCGGCAGGGCTGGAGACCAGAGGGGAGCCGGCAGGGCAGGAGACCAGAGGGGAGCCGGCAGGGCAGGACACCAGAGGGGAGCCGGCAGGGCAGGACGTCTGGGTGGCGCCGGCAGGGCAAGGAGCCGGGCTGATGCCGGCAGAGCAAGGAGCCGGGCTGGGGCCGGCAGGGCAAGATGTCTGGGTGGCGCCGGCAGGGCAAGGAGCCGGGCTGGTGCCGGCAGGGCTAGACGTCTGGTTGATGCCGGCAGGGCAAGGAGCCGGGCTGGGGCCGGCAGGGCAAGACATCTGGGTGGCGCCGGCAGGGCGAGGAGCCGGGCTGGCGCCGGCAGGGCGAGACGTCTGGGTGGCGCCGGCAGGGCGAGGAGCCGGACTGGGACCGGCACTGGAGGGCGCTCAGGGGCTGGAGCCGACACTGGAGGGCGCTCAGGGGCTGGAGCCGACACTGGAGGGCGCTCAGGGGCTGGAGCCGACACTGGAGGGCGCTCAGGGGCTGGAGCCGACACTGGAGGGCGCTCAGGGGCTGGAGCCGACACTGGAGGGCGCTCAGGGGCTGGAGCCGACACTGGAGGGCGCTCAGGGGCTGGAGCCGACACTGGAGGGCGCTCAGGGGCTGGAGCCGACACTGGAGGGCGCTCAGGGGCTGGAGCCGACACTGGAGGGCGCTCAGGGGCTGGAGCCGTTGTGGTGGAGGAGCCCTTTCTCCTCCGACGCTTCCTTGGTCTGGGTGACGGGAAGCTGGCCACCTCTTCAGACACTGCAGTATACTCCACTGCCTGCAGGACTGATGCAGTGTCTGTTGCGGGTGCTTCACTGGGTGATGCTGCAGCCAGGGTTGTAGCTGGGTGGGCTGCAGCAGGTTCCGTCACCAATAGAGGGGTAACAATAGAGGAAGACCTGTTCCTCCTCCTCAGTTTCCTCTTCTCTGTGGGAGGCAGCAGTGAGCTGGGTTCAGGTTGGTCTGTTGGTGGAAGAACAGAGCAGATTCTCTCCTGAGGACATTCATGGGCAACTTGATTAACCATATGGTCCACAAACTGTTTGTACGAGTAGCCCACCAATCTCTGTATCTGCAGAGGATAGAGGGGTTTATCAAGAGCGAAGTTCAGGAGATTCAAAAGAGCCCAGTCATTGAACCCAAGCCCCTCTGCTGCCATACGGAACCTCTCCGCAAACTCCTTTAACTCAGAGCCATGTTGCCGCAGCGCATGCAGACGGAGAAGCTGTGGCATGTGGCTGAGGAAGGAGTCATCCTTCTGCTGGGTCCTCATTTTGGTCAGTTCGTACTGTCACGGGCGGTGAGGGAAAAAGAGGAGTGCAGACCCAATTGCAGAAAAATGAAGGAATATTTATTATAAACTACAAATAAAAATAAAAGGCAAAACAAAACTACCCCGAAGGGGAAAACATTAATAAAAAGGCAAAAACAAACTTGACAGGGCTGGCAGGACAAAACAGGACTGGAGACAACAAGACAGAGTAATATTGACGACGAACTGACAAAGGACTGAAAACATGAGGGGGATTATAAAGCAAAAAAGTAAATTGAAACACAGGTGAACACAATTAACTAAATATGGGTTAACAAGGAGGGTGGGACTAGACAATAGACGGGAGAGCGCATGACACAGAGAGACAATACAAGCCATGCGCTCACATAACACAACACTGAAGCACACGACAAAAGCACATGACCAATGTAAACACCAAGCAATGTGCTTTGACAAAAGACGCAAGACACGAGCACACGATGAATGAAAACACTCACCATGCGCTCACATATGCAGCATGCATGCTTCATCCCAGCGCCGACCAAAACCGAAACCAACAAGACTGAGACGCTGGGAATGAAACACCATGCTGCTGACAGACGAAAACACAAACACGAGTACAAGAGCGCACGCGTCTGAGGGACGCAGAGCGCGCGCGCGGCCGCGTCAAGCAGGAGCGCGCACACTCTACGTACACCCACGACGGCGCGCGCTCACACAGAGACAGAAACAGGACCAGACATGAGAAGTGTCAGAGCTCTGCCACCAAAACAAGAATTTTCAAGACCAAAGTGGCAGAACCCTGACACTAGCCCCCCCCAAAAGGGACGCCACCTGGCGTCCCTAAAGGGAACATCCAACAAGGTACAAGACAGACAAGAAACACTACAAGACAACAAAACAGGCAACATCAACAGACACAAGACAGGGGGGTGAACAGGCAAGACGACATGAAGGGGGGGAGGGAGGGAGACCAAGCCGGACTCAACAAGACAAACAAGGGAGGGATGGGAGGGCAAGACCAGGGAAGATCAGGAGGGACAGTCCAGGGTGGATTCAGTGGGTCGGGGGCCCCGGCAGGGAGCCAGGGTGGAGCCGGAGGGTCCTTCCAGGGTGCAGGGAGGGAACACCAGGGAGGAGCAGGAGGGACGACCCAGGGAGAGTCTATCATGGGAAACAAGGCAGGAGGTCGGTGGGGAGCCGGCTGGGCTGGAGACCAGAGGGGAGCCGGCAGGGCTGGAGACCAGAGGGGAGCCGGCAGGGCTGGAGACCAGAGGGGAGCCGGCAGGGCTGGAGACCAGAGGGGAGCCGGCAGGGCTGGAGACCAGAGGGGAGCCGGCAGGGCAGGAGACCAGAGGGGAGCCGGCAGGGCAGGACGTCTGGGTGGCGCCGGCAGGGCAAGGAGCCGGGCTGATGCCGGCAGAGCAAGGAGCCGGGCTGGGGCCGGCAGGGCAAGATGTCTGGGTGGCGCCGGCAGGGCAAGGAGCCGTGCTGGTGCCGGCAGGGCTAGACGTCTGGTTGATGCCGGCAGGGCAAGGAGCCGGGCTGGGGCCGGCAGGGCAAGACGTCTGGGTGGCGCCGGCAGGGCGAGGAGCCGGGCTGGCGCCGGCAGGGCGAGACGTCTGGGTGGCGCCGGCAGGGCGAGGAGCCGGACTGGGACCGGCACTGGAGGGCGCTCAGGGGCTGGAGCCGACACTGGAGGGCGCTCAGGGGCTGGAGCCGACACTGGAGGGCGCTCAGGGGCTGGAGCCGACACTGGAGGGCGCTCAGGGGCTGGAGCCGACACTGGAGGGCGCTCAGGGGCTGGAGCCGACACTGGAGGGCGCTCAGGGGCTGGAGCCGACACTGGAGGGCGCTCAGGGGCTGGAGCCGACACTGGAGGGCGCTCAGGGGCTGGAGCCGTTGTGGTGGAGGAGCCCTTTCTCCTCCGACGCTTCCTTGGTCTGGGTGACGGGAAGCTGGCCACCTCTTCAGACACTGCAGTATACTCCACTGCCTGCAGGACTGATGCAGTGTCTGTTGCGGGTGCTTCACTGGGTGATGCTGCAGCCAGGGTTGTAGCTGGGTGGGCTGCAGCAGGTTCCGTCACCAATAGAGGGGTAACAATAGAGGAAGACCTGTTCCTCCTCCTCAGTTTCCTCTTCTCTGTGGGAGGCAGCAGTGAGCTGGGTTCAGGTTGGTCTGTTGGTGGAAGAACAGAGCAGATTCTCTCCTGAGGACATTCATGGGCAACTTGATTAACCATATGGTCCACAAACTGTTTGTACGAGTAGCCCACCAATCTCTGTATCTGCAGAGGATAGAGGGGTTTATCAAGAGCGAAGTTCAGGAGATTCAAAAGAGCCCAGTCATTGAACCCAAGCCCCTCTGCTGCCATACGGAACCTCTCCGCAAACTCCTTTAACTCAGAGCCATGTTGCCGCAGCGCATGCAGACGGAGAAGCTGTGGCATGTGGCTGAGGAAGGAGTCATCCTTCTGCTGGGTCCTCATTTTGGTCAGTTCGTACTGTCACGGGCGGTGAGGGAAAAAGAGGAGTGCAGACCCAATTGCAGAAAAATGAAGGAATATTTATTATAAACTACAAATAAAAATAAAAGGCAAAACAAAACTACCCCGAAGGGGAAAACATTAATAAAAAGGCAAAAACAAACTTGACAGGGCTGGCAGGACAAAACAGGACTGGAGACAACAAGACAGAGTAATATTGACGACGAACTGACAAAGGACTAAAAACATGAGGGGGATTATAAAGCAAAAAAGTAAATTGAAACACAGGTGAACACAATTAACTAAATATGGGTTAACAAGGAGGGTGGGACTAGACAATAGACGGGAGAGCGCATGACACAGAGAGACAATACAAGCCATGCGCTCACATAACACAACACTGAAGCACACGACAAAAGCACATGACCAATGTAAACACCAAGCAATGTGCTTTGACAAAAGACGCAAGACACGAGCACACGATGAATGAAAACACTCACCATGCGCTCACATATGCAGCATGCATGCTTCATCCCAGCGCCGACCAAAACCGAAACCAACAAGACTGAGACGCTGGGAATGAAACACCATGCTGCTGACAGACGAAAACACAAACACGAGTACAAGAGCGCATGCGTCTGAGGGACGCAGAGCGCGCGCGCGGCCGCGTCAAGCAGGAGCGCGCACACTCTACGTACACCCACGACGGCGCGCGCTCACACAGAGACAGAAACAGGACCAGACATGAGAAGTGTCAGAGCTCTGCCACCAAAACAAGAATTTTCAAGACCAAAGTGGCAGAACCCTGACACTAGCCCCCCCCAAAAGGGACGCCACCTGGCGTCCCTAAAGGGAACATCCAACAAGGTACAAGACAGACAAGAAACACTACAAGACAACAAAACAGGCAACATCAACAGACACAAGACAGGGGGGTGAACAGGCAAGACGACATGAAGGGGGGGAGGGAGGGAGACCAAGCCGGACTCAACAAGACAAACAAGGGAGGGATGGGAGGGCAAGACCAGGGAGGATCAGGAGGGACAGTCCAGGGTGGATTCAGTGGGTCGGGGGCCCCGGCAGGGAGCCAGGGTGGAGCCGGAGGGTCCTTCCAGGGTGCAGGGAGGGAACACCAGGGAGGAGCAGGAGGGACGACCCAGGGAGAGTCTATCATGGGAGACAAGGCAGGAGGTCGGTGGGGAGCCGGCTGGGCTGGAGACCAGAGGGGAGCCGGCAGGGCTGGAGACCAGAGGGGAGCCGGCAGGGCTGGAGACCAGAGGGGAGCCGGCAGGGCTGGAGACCAGAGGGGAGCCGGCAGGGCTGGAGACCAGAGGGGAGCCGGCAGGGCTGGAGACCAGAGGGGAGCCGGCAGGGCAGGAGACCAGAGGGGAGCCGGCAGGGCAGGACGTCTGGGTGGCGCCGGCAGGGCAAGGAGCCGGGCTGATGCCGGCAGAGCAAGGAGCCGGGCTGGGGCCGGCAGGGCAAGATGTCTGGGTGGCGCCGGCAGGGCAAGGAGCCGGGCTGGTGCCGGCAGGGCTAGACGTCTGGTTGATGCCGGCAGGGCAAGGAGCCGGGCTGGGGCCGGCAGGGCAAGACGTCTGGGTGGCGCCGGCAGGGCGAGGAGCCGGGCTGGCGCCGGCAGGGCGAGACGTCTGGGTGGCGCCGGCAGGGCGAGGAGCCGGACTGGGACCGGCACTGGAGGGCGCTCAGGGGCTGGAGCCGACACTGGAGGGCGCTCAGGGGCTGGAGCCGACACTGGAGGGCGCTCAGGGGCTGGAGCCGACACTGGAGGGCGCTCAGGGGCTGGAGCCGACACTGGAGGGCGCTCAGGGGCTGGAGCCGACACTGGAGGGCGCTCAGGGGCTGGAGCCGACACTGGAGGGCGCTCAGGGGCTGGAGCCGACACTGGAGGGCGCTCAGGGGCTGGAGCCGACACTGGAGGGCGCTCAGGGGCTGGAGCCGACACTGGAGGGCGCTCAGGGGCTGGAGCCGACACTGGAGGGCGCTCAGGGGCTGGAGCCGACACTGGAGGGCGCTCAGGGGCTGGAGCCGTTGTGGTGGAGGAGCCCTTTCTCCTCCGACGCTTCCTTGGTCTGGGTGACGGGAAGCTGGCCACCTCTTCAGACACTGCAGTATACTCCACTGCCTGCAGGACTGATGCAGTGTCTGTTGCGGGTGCTTCACTGGGTGATGCTGCAGCCAGGGTTGTAGCTGGGTGGGCTGCAGCAGGTTCCGTCACCAATAGAGGGGTAACAATAGAGGAAGACCTGTTCCTCCTCCTCAGTTTCCTCTTCTCTGTGGGAGGCAGCAGTGAGCTGGGTTCAGGTTGGTCTGTTGGTGGAAGAACAGAGCAGATTCTCTCCTGAGGACATTCATGGGCAACTTGATTAACCATATGGTCCACAAACTGTTTGTACGAGTAGCCCACCAATCTCTGTATCTGCAGAGGATAGAGGGGTTTATCAAGAGCGAAGTTCAGGAGATTCAAAAGAGCCCAGTCATTGAACCCAAGCCCCTCTGCTGCCATACGGAACCTCTCCGCAAACTCCTTTAACTCAGAGCCATGTTGCCGCAGCGCATGCAGACGGAGAAGCTGTGGCATGTGGCTGAGGAAGGAGTCATCCTTCTGCTGGGTCCTCATTTTGGTCAGTTCGTACTGTCACGGGCGGTGAGGGAAAAAGAGGAGTGCAGACCCAATTGCAGAAAAATGAAGGAATATTTATTATAAACTACAAATAAAAATAAAAGGCAAAACAAAACTACCCCGAAGGGGAAAACATTAATAAAAAGGCAAAAACAAACTTGACAGGGCTGGCAGGACAAAACAGGACTGGAGACAACAAGACAGAGTAATATTGACGACGAACTGACAAAGGACTAAAAACATGAGGGGGATTATAAAGCAAAAAAGTAAATTGAAACACAGGTGAACACAATTAACTAAATATGGGTTAACAAGGAGGGTGGGACTAGACAATAGACGGGAGAGCGCATGACACAGAGAGACAATACAAGCCATGCGCTCACATAACACAACACTGAAGCACACGACAAAAGCACATGACCAATGTAAACACCAAGCAATGTGCTTTGACAAAAGACGCAAGACACGAGCACACGATGAATGAAAACACTCACCATGCGCTCACATATGCAGCATGCATGCTTCATCCCAGCGCCGACCAAAACCGAAACCAACAAGACTGAGACGCTGGGAATGAAACACCATGCTGCTGACAGACGAAAACACAAACACGAGTACAAGAGCGCACGCGTCTGAGGGACGCAGAGCGCGCGCGCGGCCGCGTCAAGCAGGAGCGCGCACACTCTACGTACACCCACGACGGCGCGCGCTCACACAGAGACAGAAACAGGACCAGACATGAGAAGTGTCAGAGCTCTGCCACCAAAACAAGAATTTTCAAGACCAAAGTGGCAGAACCCTGACACTAGCCCCCCCCAAAAGGGACGCCACCTGGCGTCCCTAAAGGGAACATCCAACAAGGTACAAGACAGACAAGAAACACTACAAGACAACAAAACAGGCAACATCAACAGACACAAGACAGGGGGGTGAACAGGCAAGACGACATGAAGGGGGGGAGGGAGGGAGACCAAGCCGGACTCAACAAGACAAACAAGGGAGGGATGGGAGGGCAAGACCAGGGAGGATCAGGAGGGACAGTCCAGGGTGGATTCAGTGGGTCGGGGGCCCCGGCAGGGAGCCAGGGTGGAGCCGGAGGGTCCTTCCAGGGTGCAGGGAGGGAACACCAGGGAGGAGCAGGAGGGACGACCCAGGGAGAGTCTATCATGGGAGACAAGGCAGGAGGTCGGTGGGGAGCCGGCTGGGCTGGAGACCAGAGGGGAGCCGGCAGGGCTGGAGACCAGAGGGGAGCCGGCAGGGCTGGAGACCAGAGGGGAGCCGGCAGGGCTGGAGACCAGAGGGGAGCCGGCAGGGCTGGAGACCAGAGGGGAGCCGGCAGGGCTGGAGACCAGAGGGGAGCCGGCAGGGCAGGAGACCAGAGGGGAGCCGGCAGGGCAGGACGTCTGGGTGGCGCCGGCAGGGCAAGGAGCCGGGCTGATGCCGGCAGAGCAAGGAGCCGGGCTGGGGCCGGCAGGGCAAGATGTCTGGGTGGCGCCGGCAGGGCAAGGAGCCGGGCTGGTGCCGGCAGGGCTAGACGTCTGGTTGATGCCGGCAGGGCAAGGAGCCGGGCTGGGGCCGGCAGGGCAAGACGTCTGGGTGGCGCCGGCAGGGCGAGGAGCCGGGCTGGCGCCGGCAGGGCGAGACGTCTGGGTGGCGCCGGCAGGGCGAGGAGCCGGACTGGGACCGGCACTGGAGGGCGCTCAGGGGCTGGAGCCGACACTGGAGGGCGCTCAGGGGCTGGAGCCGACACTGGAGGGCGCTCAGGGGCTGGAGCCGACACTGGAGGGCGCTCAGGGGCTGGAGCCGACACTGGAGGGCGCTCAGGGGCTGGAGCCGACACTGGAGGGCGCTCAGGGGCTGGAGCCGACACTGGAGGGCGCTCAGGGGCTGGAGCCGACACTGGAGGGCGCTCAGGGGCTGGAGCCGACACTGGAGGGCGCTCAGGGGCTGGAGCCGTTGTGGTGGAGGAGCCCTTTCTCCTCCGACGCTTCCTTGGTCTGGGTGACGGGAAGCTGGCCACCTCTTCAGACACTGCAGTATACTCCACTGCCTGCAGGACTGATGCAGTGTCTGTTGCGGGTGCTTCACTGGGTGATGCTGCAGCCAGGGTTGTAGCTGGGTGGGCTGCAGCAGGTTCCGTCACCAATAGAGGGGTAACAATAGAGGAAGACCTGTTCCTCCTCCTCAGTTTCCTCTTCTCTGTGGGAGGCAGCAGTGAGCTGGGTTCAGGTTGGTCTGTTGGTGGAAGAACAGAGCAGATTCTCTCCTGAGGACATTCATGGGCAACTTGATTAACCATATGGTCCACAAACTGTTTGTACGAGTAGCCCACCAATCTCTGTATCTGCAGAGGATAGAGGGGTTTATCAAGAGCGAAGTTCAGGAGATTCAAAAGAGCCCAGTCATTGAACCCAAGCCCCTCTGCTGCCATACGGAACCTCTCCGCAAACTCCTTTAACTCAGAGCCATGTTGCCGCAGCGCATGCAGACGGAGAAGCTGTGGCATGTGGCTGAGGAAGGAGTCATCCTTCTGCTGGGTCCTCATTTTGGTCAGTTCGTACTGTCACGGGCGGTGAGGGAAAAAGAGGAGTGCAGACCCAATTGCAGAAAAATGAAGGAATATTTATTATAAACTACAAATAAAAATAAAAGGCAAAACAAAACTACCCCGAAGGGGAAAACATTAATAAAAAGGCAAAAACAAACTTGACAGGGCTGGCAGGACAAAACAGGACTGGAGACAACAAGACAGAGTAATATTGACGACGAACTGACAAAGGACTGAAAACATGAGGGGGATTATAAAGCAAAAAAGTAAATTGAAACACAGGTGAACACAATTAACTAAATATGGGTTAACAAGGAGGGTGGGACTAGACAATAGACGGGAGAGCGCATGACACAGAGAGACAATACAAGCCATGCGCTCACATAACACAACACTGAAGCACACGACAAAAGCACATGACCAATGTAAACACCAAGCAATGTGCTTTAACAAAAGACGCAAGACACGAGCACACGATGAATGAAAACACTCACCATGCGCTCACATATGCAGCATGCATGCTTCATCCCAGCGCCGACCAAAACCGAAACCAACAAGACTGAGACGCTGGGAATGAAACACCATGCTGCTGACAGACGAAAACACAAACACGAGTACAAGAGCGCACGCGTCTGAGGGACGCAGAGCGCGCGCGCGGCCGCGTCAAGCAGGAGCGCGCACACTCTACGTACACCCACGACGGCGCGCGCTCACACAGAGACAGAAACAGGACCAGACATGAGAAGTGTCAGAGCTCTGCCACCAAAACAAGAATTTTCAAGACCAAAGTGGCAGAACCCTGACACCCAGGGTTCCCACACTTTTTGAAAATACGACAAAGTACTTGAATTTTAGACATATGGATCCAGGAAATTCTGAAAATTGTTTAAAAACAAACATAGGTCCTTGAAAGTGAAGTAAAATTAGTTTACGGTGTTATTTCAGCTATTGTCCTGTGCTGCTGTCAAAAACAGAAAGAAAAAAAGAGAAATTCTTTATTTACATCTTTTTTTGTACAATCCTGTACAAGTATTATGACAAATGATGCAAAATGTTTAGAAACCGCATTTGAATATTACTAGTGCAGTGACCCCTCGATATAATGCGGTTCACTTTTCGTGGTCTTGCAGTTTCGTGGATTTTTTGCATGCAGTTTGACAGTGCACTTTTTTACAGCTCATTGTGTTCTGCCTTTCTGATTAGTGCACTGTGTTCTGCTTACAGACTGGCTGTAGACCTAAGCAGCTCCTTCAGAAATACCTTTCAGATTTGTATTTATGCATTTATTTATTTATGCCTTTTTCTTACATCACTTGTCTTGTTTAATTGCAATCATTAAACTTTAAATAATGTTTTTTGCTTTAAGTGAATTCATAATTTTAAAAATCTTGACCTGATTTGACTGCTGAGCTGATCTGTGATTGAGTAGAGGGACACGTTTGCACGGATTTAATAATTAGGGTAAAATTGTAATTGTTAAAAACTCACCAAACAAAATATAATCACAGAAGTCATTTAATTTCTTAGACCTTATTTATCGGGGCCCTCAGATTTCCTGGGGCTCTAAGCAGCCGCTCACCTCGGTTGTTGGTTAAATCCGCCTTTGCTCCTATGCAATACAGAATGTGGTCAGCTTGCCAAATTGACATAAATCTGTGATAGTTAGCAGTGTGACTCTGAAGTGCTGTACTGTATGATTGCAAATGTTCACCCCACAATGTAGATGACACATTCTGCACCCATGGTAGCACCCAAAAGGCAGAGAAGATGCTAACCATCGCACAAAAAGTTTAACTTTTGGACATGCTAAAGGAAGGAAGAAGTTAAGCAGATGTAGAGCGCCATTGTGGAATAAATAAACAAAGATCAAATGCTTTGATCTTGTTCAAACAAGAGAGAAAAGTGTATAAAGTGTGTAGTGGGTGGCTTTATAGCCTTAAAACATTTTTAATAATAATAATTGTGCATAAAATAAAGCTGACTACCTCCTGGATTTCACCTATCGCGGGTTATTTTTACCATGTAACTTCCGCAAATAACAAGCGACCATTGTATTGAATTCAACAAATTTTAATAAAGTTCATTGAACATGACTGTTTAAAGTAAAATTTTATAAAAAAAAAATCAAAGCATAATTATTACTTAATTTTTTTTATGCAAATATTAAGTGTAAATGAAATTTTAAGTACACTAAGGACTTTCATGGTGCTACACATACTGCGGGTGTAAATTACAACAGTGCTTGATGTAAAATTTAAGTCCTTGAAAGTCCTTAAATCTGCTGTTCAAGAAAGAATGGGAACCCTGGCTATGTCCAGCAAAAACTGTAGGGTTTACATATGTAGTTACACAGGAAAGGGTATTGAACACCTTAAGAACGACTGAAGAGATGTGGATGGAACATTTTTACATGGCGAGAGATACAGTAGATTTAAGTATGTGATGCTCCTTGTGAGATTCTCTTTGAAATGAAATATTTCCATTGTTTTACCAGAATCCGTGTCACACATTTGAATGCAGCACTTGCATTTAACCTCCCAGCGGTTTATAATAAGCATTTTATCAATAGTTTTTTCCACAGTTGGCACTAAGAAGGAACATACTGTAGACGTATTGTCTGATTAACAAGTTGTAGCTAAATGTGTCTGGACAAAGGATTCAAAGGCTTTTATTTATGTGAACAGCAGGTAGTGAATGCATCAGTGGCACTGGAATGTTCTGATTGTCCTGGAGTATACTTCTACGTCAGTTTATTCTGAAATTGTTTGTGCTTATACAATACATGCGATTTAGCAGAATACCAGCAGTTTACTGGTAATGTTACCCGTAAACCTCTCATTCTGGAAAATTGCTGTTAAAAAAATACATTTTAAACATTCAAACATGATGTCCTTGCAGTAATTTGATAGTAATTTTCCAGAAAGTCTGTATGTGTGAAAACTAGTACACTGCTTAGATGTAGTACACTGTAAAAAAAAAAAAAGGCTGGGTTCTATAAGAACTACAATGCTCAGCATGCACCTCGCACACACTGGTTTCTGTTTGACACTGAATACACACACAGCTGGTCACTCACCAATAACTACTATCATGAACTGTTTGTACACAGCACTTGTGCACACACACAGTGCTCAGTCTTGTTAATCTGCACACATTTTAACTTGTTTTTTCTTGCTGTGTTTTCAGACCTGCACCTAGTTTCATTTTTGATGTTAGTCGCCTAAACCAATCTCTTACCTGCTTCTGACTACTCCTTTGGATTGATGATCTTTTATGAAACTGTTTACTCCTTTGTTTGACCGTATCCTGCCTGACTTTTCTTTATTTAATAAAGGTGCTGCAATTGGATCCTCAACCCCGTTGCCTAGAACCATATGTGACAGAACTAATTTTTACAAATTTAAGTGGATAGAACAAAAAACAATTATGTTTTCCTCCAAAAAATCCTCAAGAGTTGTGTTGTTTAAGCTCAATTTCAATAAACAGTACAAAGAACAAATATAATTTTTTGAGTGTATATGTGTGCTCGTATATTATCTGTCTGCAAATACACTGATGAACCAAAACATGTCACTAATGAAGTGAATATCGTTGATCATCTCTTAACAAAGGCACGTTTTAGGTCTGGGTTGTAAAGATCATTAGTAATGATGATCTAATGATCATTAGTATTGATGATGATAATCCCCATCCCCTTCGGATGGGGAACTCTAATGCTATGTGGAAACTTCCACTGGGGGTATTGTCAAGCGCAAACTAGAGAGGGGGGGGGTCTGGGATTGCTGGGGCACTTCAGATCATTATGGAAGGGCACTTCCTATCCAAAACTAAAAAGGGCATGTGCACTGCACAGGTTGAGCCCTATGTGTGCATGTGCCTGGTTCCCCCCTCGGGGAATGAAGTGTTACTTAAGTAACCGTAGCGTTTTCCTAACCAATGTTCAGGATCAAGAGCTTAGCAACTTTAACAAAGTCTAAATTGTTATTGCAATTGTTATTGGTTAGTGTCTCTGAAACATTAAGTATTGTAATCTGTTCATATGGTGAAAATATATTTTAAATAGACAAAATACAACTCTGCGACAGGGTGTTGGTTGCTCATGGTTTTGATAGAGGGTTTGCGTGTGGCACAAGTCTGTGGCACCAAAATTTAATGGGGGTTATGGAAGGAATGTGACACAACAAAGAATCCCTCACACTCTACTATAGACAGTGGGGACCAATTCACCCTGCTATAGTGCATACAGTGTTCGGGATTGTTTAAAGAACATTGATTGAGAGTTCAGATCCACCAGATCTCCAGCTGAGCATCTGTGCTAAACTGGACCAACAAATTCAATCCTTAGTGGATCCTCCTTATAGCCTATGGGACTTAAAGGATTGCGTGCTATCGTCTTGGTGCCAGATACCAGAGGATATTTTCAGGAGTCTCATACAGCCCTTGCCTTGGCAGGTTGGTGCAATTTTTGTAGCATAAGGAGGACTAATTGCATTCGTCAAGTGGTCATAATTAGGCATGTATCGATATGGAATTTTGGCTGATAAGATAACCAATTACTCATTATATTTGAACATCAATAATTGATATATAGACAGAAAATTGTTATATTTATAAGTTTTATGCAAAATATATGCAAACAGATACACAATGGATTATATTTTAAACCATAATTTCAATAAACCACAGAGAAACACCTATACTAATTTACTTTGTCCAAAATGATTTACAAATTGCTGTCCTTTTTCACTCTTATTTCCCTTTCTGTGCCATCATTTGTCTTTAGTTTTGCATAAACTTGTCTAATTAGTTCCTGCTGCCTGTAACATGTCACCATCAAAACATTTACATAATTTATATGTATATTTTTTAATAAACAAAGTTTATTAATGGCTAAAATATTTCCCTACTGGGCCAACCGATTGGAATGTTATTACTCGGGCGTTATCAGTGGTTATCAGCTGATAGAGATGGGCCAGTAGGCACCTACTGGTAGGCTCAGAAAGCTGTTCACTGTTACCAGATAGTTGGGGTTGGTGTCTCCATCGTCATCAAAGCAGATGACCTGCTTCATTCCGGATGACTTTCAGGGATGTAATTGTAGACCTACTTAGGCTACTGTGTATATAATATAATGATATTGTGTAGTCCTATAATGTGACGAACCCGCTTACAATTCATGATTATAAAATCACTTTAAATGCGTGTGCGGCTGTGCACTTTTTCTGTGCTCACATTTCCATATCATGACCGTGTGCGCTATGTGTACACTATAAATATATTATATATATATGTAGTGGAAGTGATAAACTCTTATTAGCAATGTATGATTTTTTTTCAGGGTTAAATGTTAAAGTATATTAGGCTACTCAATTCAGCTGGACCTAATATTTTTACAGTTCGAGTTGTTGACTGACTAGTAGTTTATTTATCATGTTGGAATAAAGAATCGACTAAATTACTGGGAAAGTTAAATTCTGTGCACACAAGAGAACTAACTAAGTTAGTGGCACCATCTAGCAGCGGTGTGTGGATGTGTCCCGTCTTTCTTTTTTTTCCTCGATTGATCTCATATGTCCGGAAGTTAATGAGCCTCTGTTATACATGAAATAGGGTCATATTTTGGTTGTAAGGATCTCCAACAACAGTCTAATATGCATGCAAGGTCAAAAAATACGTTCATGGTCTTTTAATATGCATTTATTTTTACCTAATTATCCCAGCGACTCCCATATGAATCGTTCAGCAATTCATTTGTTTCCAAACCCCTCCTTAGCGCAAAGCTAATTTGCGCTGATTGGACCGATGACAACCTGTTAGGATTGGTTGACAGCGTTTAGCGTGAGACAAGAGTAAAATGCTCAGCATACCTTATCAACAATATAGAAGTAGTCACAGTGCATAATGGACGTGTGAGCATACCTTCCATCTCCCTTATTTCAGACCCATCTTCAGCCACCCACCCATTTGTTATTTATCCCGGAAAACTCCCGTGATTTCAGCCAACCAAGCTGAACTATTGTGAAACTTGACTGTTGCACGTGTGTAAGAACATCTGACGATGGCCCTAGCAACAACAAATGGCAGTGGAACGCGAGCTCACAAACACAATCAAAGCAGCACACGTCGCTCTTTCAACGTGACATTAGATGCGTTCTGATAATATAAAGAGTTAACCATATACAGTACAAGTGGTTACAATTAACAAAACACAATT
Organism: Danio rerio; assembly: GCF_052040795.2. Lineage (NCBI taxonomy): Eukaryota > Metazoa > Chordata > Actinopteri > Cypriniformes > Danionidae > Danio > Danio rerio. The sequence continues at coordinate 35,229,863 of NC_141041.1, forward strand.
AAAAACATAATTTGCAAGCTAGAGAAAACAAGGAGGCAACCATTTTAATTGCACTTACTTACACTTGTAAAATGGCGGAAGAAACTGATCCATATGCTACTGATCCATGTACTGGCAGTCCCATAAGTCAAGTCTTTTCTGATCCTTCCTTTCACAAACGGCCGATGAATTCTCCGTTGTAAGCGTATAGTTTCCAGAAGCACTCAAGTAGCACAAGGCTGGGCTATAATGCTGAGGTGTTTTTGCAAAAATAAACCTCAACCACTGACTCTTAACAGTTTCATCTTTGGGTCGAGAAAATAGCACTAACTCTCCCCTCACATTTCTAATAATATCCAGCTGAGCACAGCGTTGATTCAACCGGCGTCAGCCATCTTGTGTTGTAGCCTTTTTCTTTGTGTACTGTGCTTGTGGGCGAGACCGCAGGTTTCAATTTTCCCGAGTTTGTGCGCACAACAACTGGGCGGGGCTTAAGTTTTGTGTCCATGTCACGCCGAAACGGCTAAAGACTCGTTATCAAGATGATTCATTTGACGTATTAGGAGTTGACTCTTTTATAAATGAATCAATAGTTTTAAACACTGTCCACTCTCAGATTTAAGCCTTAGCTGGATATTTCACTTCACTTAGAGCTGTGTTTCACACTACATGGAAGTTCATTCTCAAAAACCCATAATAGGGGCTCTTTAATTATTTAATAAATTTCCCATTAATTGTATTTTATTACCGTCTACCACTACCCCAACCATAAAGCCAACCATCACAGTAATGTAAAAACAGATCTGGATATGGAGTCTTCTCAATTAGTTTAGCTGATTAACTATGTGAATGGATGAAAACAGCCTTCTGAGCCAACCAGTAGGCGCATAAGGCCCCTACTGGCCCATATCTATCAGCTGATACCCACTGATAATGCCCATTCAATTGAGTGATAACATTTGAAGTGGGTGACTGGGCTGAAAGTAATGGTAACACTTTATAATAACTACACACTATAAATAATTTATTAAGCATTAGCAAATAGTGAATTCATTATCTGTTAAGCATTAACTCTACATTAATAAGCGTTAGTAAACAGTTTATAAACGCAGCTACAAATGCTGTATTCTTGACTTACAAACATATTTAAAATGTGCTTAATAATTGTACTTTCATACTTTGTTAATCATTTATTTTTCATTACTAAATTAAGTATCACATTATTTATAAACCATTTGTATTTAAGAGTAGTTGAGGGTTTTTAGGATCATTCAGAATGAGTTAGTAAATGATTAATAAACTATTGAAATCAACGTTTATATGTCTTGTTATTCAGGCATATAGTAATGGTTACTATGTATGTTAATAAATGCTTTATTTACTCAACTTCATGGGAGCTAAAGTTTTGTGACCTAATCTAAAGTGAGGACTATTCATGCTTTATAATCCCTTATAAATGACAAATAAAGGCTCAGTTAAATTATAAACAGGAAGAATGACATTATCCATTCCTATTAATTTAAAGAAACACAAATGAAACTGTACTTCAAATGAAAAATAAATCGTTGCAACCTTATCTGAAATAAAATCACTGTAGCGTTTAAACATTGCATCTTATTATATTGTTTAATTATTATATTGTTGTTGTTTTATCCAGTTTTATGTCGTATTTTGACACTCCTGTTATTCAGCAATGATTCAACTTAACAGTAATTTTATTTTTTAGAAAAGATTGCAAAGATTATTGTTCATTTGATTCTGAGCCTTTCATAATCATTTATAAGACATTTATGAAGCATGAATAGTCCTCACTTTAGATTAGGTCACAAAACTGCATGAAGTTGAGTTAATAAAGCATTTATTAACATATTAGTTAAGTATTAGTATATGCCTGAATAATAAGAATTATAAATGTTGATTTTATTAGTTTATTAATCATTTACAAACTCATTCTGAATTATCTTAAAAACCTTCAACTACTCTTAAATACAAATGGTTTGTAAATAATGTGATAATTTAGTAATGAAAAATAAATCATTAACTAAGTATGAAAATACATTTATTAAGCACATTATATAGGTGCTAGTAAGTCAAGAATACAGCGTTTGTAGCTGCAGTTATAAACTGCTTACTAACGTTTATTAATGTAGAGTTAATGCTTGACAAATAATGAATTCATTAGATGCTTATGCTTAATAAATGATTCATAGTGTGTAGTTATTATAAAGTGTTACCAAAGTAATAATATGAAGAAGATATAATCGACAACCAATATTGGTGCCGCAATATGTCATATAGCATCTCTAGTCATAATAATTTGGCTGATCTGTTCAAATATTTGAAATCAGTGATAATATAAAGTATTTTTCCGATCAGGATAAAAATAAAAATTTTCAACAAACCTGGAGACACTTAATGTGATTGCAATCAAATAAATTTAGATGAATTTAAATAGAATCTAAAAACAGTCCAACCATTATTCCCCTACATTTACATTTACCGCTTCACTACTTGTCAAACATAAACATTTCCCCCTCCAATAAAACAAATTCACCACTTCATTTACATACTCAGTATTTAAGTAATTGATTCAAACGGCAGTAGCTTCCTGCCAACTGCCACTTTAACATCGTAAATGAAACCAAGCGTAATTTTCAGTAAGTGGATGGGATTGCACAGGACGATGCTTTATTAAACTGTTGGGGGAAATTGAGGTATAAAAGCAACATCTCCCTGGGCTCGGGCTTTATAGATTGAAGTGAAAATGTTGGCCTTGGCTGTATGTTTTTTGTGTCCTAAAAGACCTGGCGGTAATTTATGACAGTGCACCATCTCTTTCATTGACTCTGTTTTTCCCATATGCAACATTTAAACTGCTATCTTTTATGGCTAAATGATGTAAAAGTCCTAAACAACAGGGTTTCTGCCAAAGACTGAGTGTTTTGATCGGATCCTCCGGTGGTTCTCATGCATGGCTAACTCAGCACACTACCGCAGATGTAGAGTAGGAGGGTGCGATCGAGCCTCTCTGTCTCTACCTGATAATAAGACATCACAAGGATACGTCTGTCTCCAGCTCAAGATAGCACGTTCTGTTGGGGAGGCTTGATAAATTGTTGTGATGTTTAGGATATGTATTTCTCCTGCAATATGACATCCAGCGTTGATCTGCTTGCTGAGTTTTCGCAGGTGGTTATCAGCTTGATCTGTTGCTGATTGTGAGCCATTGAGCTTGGGAATTTGCTAATAGAGAAGCAACTGTTGGTTTTAATAGGTACAAATAGACATGTTTTTCTGTTTATCGGGTGTGTGTTTGTGCATCACTCCTATGGAAGCTTTTACAAAAGAGGTATTTGAGGAGATAGTACTAGAATCACTGTGTTAGAACAATTTTAACAGATAACTGCACTTGGTATGTGCAGTTTTAGTCAACTGTTTTATTTTATTTTTGGAAATGTAATGGTTTATAGAACAATTCTCTCAATATTCTTTAAAGTGGCAATGCAGAGGATCAAGGACATCACTAGGGGGTGGGGGGTAGTGGAAGTTAGGATGACTTCTAAAGGCCCACACACTTTAGTTACTATTACTGTTTGGGGGACTAGAGTTACTTTTAGAGGGCCGAATTTCACCCCTGCTTATCACTTTGGTCCACGGCACCATCACTTTTGACACCTCCTTCACTTTTGTTTGCAACACCTTTTGTCACTGGACTTGTACTGGCCAGTGGCACCCTTGCAGAGAATATATAGTATTGTCATGTAATGCAATATGTACTATAAAGCAAAGTCTTGATGTATTAACAAATGTAAACTCTTTGGATTATTTCATCATGGTTGGTCAATGTCACTCAACTACAGTCAATACTGCGGTCAGTAGCAATGTTAAACGACAGACAGTCTCTGTGCTTCTCTGTTATATTTATCAGTTGTATTACAAATTAAAATATTAGTACTGTTATTTTAATATTTTTTATTGTATTGAATTTGTGCAGGTGGTTATCAGCTTGATCTGCTGCTGAGCAATTGAGCTTAGGAACTTGCTAATAGAGAAGCAACTGTTGGTTTTAATAGGTACAAATAGACATTTTTTTTCTGTTTATCGGGTATGTGTTTGTGCATCACTCCTATGGATGCTTTTACAAAAGAGGTATTTGGGGAAATAGTACTAGAATCAGTGTTAGAACCATTTTTAATGGATAACTTTGGATGTGCAGTATGAGTCAACTGTGTAGTGGTTTATGGGACAATTCTCTCAATGTTCTGTAGGCTGGCAATGCAGAGGATATTTAGTATACTTGTGTAATGTCATAGATATTTACATTAGATGTCGCCTACACTATTGTTTTCTATTGGAAGGAATGCGTAAATACAGCCGCCATTTTAGTACAGGGTATCACTCCTTTAAAATGAATGTGGGACCAAGGTACAGTGGTGGACTGGCCATCCGGAGCCATAGATATGTAAACATTTATACATATATCTATGATCGGGAGTTTTCCCGGTGGTCAGTATGCAAATGTGTTTTTGAATTACAAAAAGTATGATTTTACATCACTGTTTGCTTATTTTGTTCAACAAAACTAGCATAAGCCTAGCATTTAGTGTGAGTTGGTGGTATGATAATAGTTTTGTTTTTTTTACATATAGTACTGCAATAATTTGTATAGATGTTTTATAGGTTATAAAATGCACGCCTCAGTTTTGGTGTGGAGTTATCAAGCAATAATCAAGTAAATCATTGGATTTGCTTGTAGGCTATTATTTAAAAAAAGAAAATCTTTTATAAGAACTATTATTAATAACTTTAATTTTACAAGTGAAAAAAAAGTTGGTTTGTCGGTTGTAAATGCTATATGCTCTTTTAAATGGTGCATTCCCCAGCCTTAGGCTACACACCCTCCGCATGCATGTTGTTAGGCTACAGGCTACGGAGTCCTGATGACATGCAGACAATTTTAAGCTAGACATGCAGACAAATTAAAACAATTAGAGTTAGCCTACTAGAGAAATTTTATGTTGGCTCGGGATCTGAGCGGTAATGGTTTACCGCCGAGCAAGCTCTCAACCATGGTGCAGAATGCTTAGCTGAGCGTTCACTGTTACATAACTGCCCCTTGCTGGCCATGTATTTCTTGTGTTAGACCATGTTCTGCTGTGCCGCAGTTTACTGCAGTAACGTGCAAAACTACTTTAGATCACTCATGCATTTTCATTAGCCATATCTGTACTTTGCCATACTGTTTTATCATCAAAACTGGTTTAGCACAAAAGTTTGTAACATACAAAAACGTAAAAAACTAAATCTTATGACATGTTATGCCTTCGTGCTTTGTTTTCTTTGTTTGCTCTTTACTACACAGCGCTAAAGTCCAGCATCTTCACATTGGCTTTGCAGTTGTCTAGTGCGGTTGAATGACATTTATCCTGGGAGCACTGTACAAATATGGCGGCACTATTGACATATGCTCAGGGTCTGTATGCATTATCTAGTGTATATATCTATTGTGTAATACAATATGTACTATAAAGCAAGTCTTGATGTAACGAAAATGTAAACTCTTTGGAATATTACATCATGATTGGTCAATGCCATTCAACTGCGGTCAAAAGCAATGTTAAATAACAGACAGTCTCTGTGCTTCTCTTTTATATTGATCAGTTGCATTACAAGTTAATTTAATGGTTAACTGTAAAGGATTATAAGACAATAAACACGATTTAAAAAGGGTTTAATGTCAAATTTCTATCTCATGCCTTATAATTAGTGTATGTTTTGCAAAAATTGGTAGGTGAAATGTTCCATCGTCTTAGCTACTGTACACTCTTTTGAACTTTAAATTCAGTGAGCTAATAAAATATTTACACAATAAAATCAATATCCCGTGTCCAGTTATTTACTTATGTAGGAAGTAGACCTGTAAAAAGCAAGGAATTACTGTATACAGCCTATTGTTATCACAAAATAAAACCCTTGCAGGGTGATACAATACAAGTGACCTCCGTTTTTGGAGTCCTAATTATTCTATCAGAGTTTGTACATACTGTATGACTTATCATATTTACACACGGAATTATCCACATACATTATATTGTGCTGATTTGTTTTTAATTTGCTAAGTATGACTACAATGTAAAAAAAGATTACTTAGTTATGACAACTTGTGTTTTAGTTAATTGTAACTTATTTAACTAAAGTTAACCATGTTCTAACTTAATTACTAAGTTACACAAGCTGTTTTAATTCAGTTTCACATAACGTTAGTTCAAATGACTCATAAGGTTAATTTGATTCACTTCAAAAACTTAAGGGAATCAGTATTTTGTTACAGTGTACAAGGCATGATGATATCTGGATATTATAAACACTAACATCATGATATTCTCTAAATATGCTTTGAAAATGTAATAACAAGCTACTGTAGTTATCCAAAAATGCTGACTGGATGCATTACAATCTGGCTGGTTTGGTTTGACTATAATCAAATATTTGATCTGAATAAGTGTAAAAGCTGCCTCCTGAACCTGCTGTGCACCAAACAAGCAGACAAATAACACTGAAAAGCTGTGAGCCCCTGGTAGTAAAATATATATCTTTTTTCATCTCTTAAATGAATTTATAGGCCGTTTGTATAACAAATGGGAGCATGGATGCTAAGTGAACCATGAATCTCTTTTTATTTATGTTGGAATAAACTGAACAAAGAGAATTGATCTCCAAGTGGGAACACACCCATAAATAAATTAAAGGAATAGTTTATACCAAAAAAAAAAAAAAGAAAAATTCCCCATAATATACTCACCCTCAAGCCATCCACGGTGTATACAACTTTCCACTTTCAGATGAACCCTGTTGGAGTAGTTTAAAACTTTATGCTATATAATGGTGTTGGGTATAATGTCCCTTTTATGAAGCTTCCAAAAACATGTCTTAGGAAGCATATCGATGTACTTCCCAAACAAAATGATAAAATCAACATCTTCTTGGCTGACCTTTGACTTGTTGTATGACACATGACAATGATAATGATATATGCATACCAGTTCAAACAAATACTGCTGTGCAAAAAAAGCCAAGCTCTTGTTCTCTTACAGTGAAATTCTCTGACTTTTTAACTTCTCATTTACCACTTTCGATTAGCTACCGGCATTTAGTTATCCTCGTTTGTCTACTCTCACCATGGCTTCCACTACGAATGGATCATGCATGATATGGTATGTTGAGTTAGATGTTAGAGGTCAGCCAAGAAGTTGTTGAGAGCATGAATTTAGCTGTCATGAGTCAGTCAGTAAGTTTACGTAGACATGAATACTACAATTTAAATACGATTAAGACAATACTCTGATTAGGAGTCTACGCGGAAAACAACGATTTTTGATTACCTTAATTTGACAAAAGTCATAATCAAACTAAACAGAAATCAAACTAAAACATGTGGAGTATTCCTATTTTAGTCACATTATTGAAGTGCATTACAAACATGTAAACACTGCAATAATACTATTACTATTTTGTAGTAGTTTTCACTACATTTTGCGACAGGATGCACACACGGCACTTGTTAGGCATTTAACAACAACAAATAAGTGCTTAATGTGAGCGGAAAGCGATGACTGTGCTGAGAGTTCTCCCACCAGTCCCAACCTAGTACTCTCATCCAGTATCTCCGAGTTTGTCGTGGGGGCATAAATGAAAAGTTAGTAAATAAATAGTCAGAGGTGACTTGTTGCTTGGGAATTTGTATCTATCATTGTCTGTTTGCGCAGATGGTGTGAGAAATTAACTGCAGTTGAATTTGTTTCAAAATAAGTAAAAAAACCCCAAAAAAAAACATGCAAAATCGAATGGTGGTTGAATGGTGGTCATTGGTCATTGAATGGTGATGTAACAACATTAATTTAACTACGTGCTAAAACATATAAAACAGGGACATTCAAAACGCAACTTATGTAAATACAAATCATATTATTGTCTAATTCAGGTTAAGGCAAATAATTAGATTATTGATGTCCATGTAAACATAGTTGTTTATGTAAGTTTATAGATTAAAAATGTGAAATATTTTTGTTGCAAAATTACCCTGATCTGCTTCATAACACATTAAACCACTAATGGTGTACACTCTCAGAAATAAAGGTGCGCAAGCTGTCACTGGGGTGGTACCTTTTCAAAAGGTAAAAATTTGTACCTTAAAGGTCCATATTATCACCTCAAGAGTACTAATATATATTTTTGAGTTACCAATATGGACCCGTTAAGTACAAATGTATACCTTTTAAAAAGGTACCACCCCAGTGACAGCTCGCGTACCTTTATTTCTAAGAGTGTATGGGTTCATTTTATTATGGATTTATGCCCATTTGGAAGCCTAAAATAAATGTCAACACTGTTATAAAACATCGAAGAGTCAGGATAAATTGTACAAGTACTCTGGCTGTGTTTTTCTGAAAGAAGAAAGTCATATACATTATTATGGGGTAATTATGGGGTAATTTTGTGTTTTTAGGGGGGTGCACCTAATCTTTTTTTAACCTTTTTTAAAGTTAAGATTAGTATTATTCCTTTAAGTTCAAAGTAATGCTTCAAAAAGCACATACAGTATGCTGTATTATTAATCCATTACAGAAAAAAAATATATAAAAAAACATCAGATGCACATATAATGGGGTGTTCACAGTTCTAAAATCTGAAGAGGATTTTAGGAGTTTATAACAGTGACTTAAAACTTATTTTTTATTTTAAAAAGTTTTTTTCATTATTTGCACATTGCGGAACCAAGTTAAAGATTCTGATAGTTTTATCCAAGGTTACACAATATTGTGATTGTGATACTACTCTAAAATATGTCCTTTTAAAATGTGTGGGTATTTTTTTTTTCAGATTGAACACAATGTACTGTATTTTATTTAAAAAAACATTTAAAATATTTTGGAATGATAAACATGTCAGGCTATAATTAAAATAAATCCTTGACTTTGGTTGTTTTTTATTAGTTTCAAAAACACAGTTTTCTTTAAAACTTGAAAAGGCATCTTTGGATTTATTTCTTTTCTTTGGATATAAAGTAAACAACTGCACTGTTCAGGTCTTCAGGGATGTTGGTTTAGAACCTGTTTTTTTTTTATTTATGACTACGTAAATATAATACTTGTTAAGAAAGAAGACTTCCATATACTGTACAGTTAAAGTTAGAATTATTAGCCCCCCCTTTGCATTTTTTTTTCTTTTTTAAATATTTCCCAAATGATGTTTGACAGAGTAAGGAAATTTTCACAGTATGTCTAATAATATTTTTTCTTCTGGAGAAAGTCTTATTTGTTTTATTTCACCTAGAATAAAAGCAGTTTTAAATTTTTTAAAAACCATTTTAAGGTCAGAATTATTAGCCTTCTTTTTTTCCGACTGTCTGAAGAACAAACCATCGTTATACAATAACTTGCCTAATTACCCTAATCTGCCTAGTTAACCTAATTAACCTAGTTAAACCTTTTAATGTCACTTAAAGCTGAATAGAAATGTCTTGAAAATTATGTAGTAAAATATTATTTACTGTCATCATGGCAAAGATAAAATAAATCAGTTATTAGGAATGAGTTATTAAAACTGTTATGGGGGGGGGGGGGTACCTTAGAAATGGTATAACAGAAAATTTCTACAAAACTTTCACCAAAAAGTTACCAAACTTTTCCAAACTGAGATAAACCTTGAAACTGGTTATCGTCCCATGCCAAGAATCAAGTGTTTTATTATAATTATTTTGTATTTCTTTTTTTACCAATCTGAAAACACATCTCCTCTATGTCTCCCTTTACAGGTAATTGGCATAACTGTCCGTTAGCTCAACAGCGATGGATCTGAAGGACAGACGGCGCTCTTTAACACGGGGTACAAGTGGAAAGGAGATGCACTATGCCACATCCTCTTTGGACAGTGAAAACTGCCATATTGTGTCTCAGAAGTCATATAGTTCCAGCAAGACTCTGAAGGCCTACCAGCAGGATGGACGCCTGCGTTATGGAGCATGTGTGGCAGAGCTAGTGCACCAGGAGACAGAGGAGTATGTCAGACAAGGTGAGATTCATACAAGAATGGAGTAAATTGTCATGTATTTGGCAGCTATTCTGCAAATGCTCTTGGTCACAGGAGTAAGATTATGTTCACTCAAACAAACCCAGAAGTCACTTCTCAGACTAATGTATGAGAGCAACATTTTACAGAGGGCCGCATTAGCATGATTTGCCTGTGCTAGGTTTTAATAATGATTTTATGGTAAAATAATGTATTTTATTGATAATAATATTATTATAATACAGTTGAAGTCAGACTTCTTAGCCCACTATTGAATTTTTAAGAATTTTAAAAATATTTTCCAAATGATATTCAATAGAGTAAGGAAATTTTCACAGTATGTCAGATAATATTTTTTTCTTCTGGAGAAAGTCTTATTTGTTTTATTTTAGCTAGAATAAAAGCAGTTTTTAATTTTTGTAAAAACCATTTTAAGGACGTTTTTATTAGCCTCTTTAAGCTATACTTTTTTATAGTCTACAGAACAAACCATAGGTATACAATAACTAGCCTAATTACCCTAACCTGCCTAGTTAACCTACAGTAATTAACCTAGTTAAGCCTTTAAGTGTCACTTTAAGCTATATAGAAGTGTCTTGAAAAATATTTAGTCAAATATTATTTACTGTCATCATGGCAAAGATAAAATAATTCAGTTATTAGAAATGAGTTATTAAAAGTATTATAATTAGAAATGTGCTGAAAAAAAAAACTGTCCGTTAAACAGAAATTGGGGAAAAAATAAACAGAGGGGCTAATAATTCAGGGGGTTAATAATTCTGACTTCAACTGTATGTCTTTGTGTTGTGTCGTATTATTAAATCATTCAAATCATTGTTTGTGCTAACAAGTACGGTTTTCTATTCACAATTTATTTATATATTTTTATCTATAGAATTAAAAAAAAAAAAAAACTTTGCACATTTGACAGAAAAGCCCTGAAATTGTGTTGAGATACAGATCAAATGAGATTTTTATTAACACAATATTGCTTAAAAACTTTAGCCTATACTATGTGGAAACGATTTTTAAATGTATTTCGAGTAGACTACTCTAATCATTGTTCTTTAATGCTGTTAGATTGAATTACCAACAGCTTCATTGATTATGAATTTAAAGTATTTGTTTGCACTTTTTAAATACTATACTAGACTGTATAAACAAATGTATTAAATCTGTGTAAATGGCTTAAACATCACTAAGTGCTTTTCCATTATAACCATCTTTTTTAATTTTAAAATAAAAATGTTTGTTCGCGGGTTATTTTTACTTTATCTTGAAACAATTCCCATTAAAAATCTTTAGCTTAACAATCTTTAAAAGACAAGTAGTGGTTTGGTCTATGGGGATTGCATCATGATGCCTCCCCCTTTCATTTTTGTCATTAATAAAACTTGTATTAACACTGCAGGAATGGTTTATCAACTGGTTTGTTTGCGGCATCTTTCAATGCTAGGTGGCCATTAACAGTTTTCTCAGAGGATGACAAACGAACAATCCATTGCTGCAGCTCTGACTAATTTTATTTATGGGGAAAATGAAAAAGCACCGCAGTGTTTGGGTGCTCTGTGTTTGTCTGAGGTAATTATTCCACCATTATAACTGAAACATGTTTATATTACTTACAAAGTATGAAGCTGGTTGGTTAGTTCTAGTCACATTACTCATAGTGCACTTGTGACCTTCTGAAAAGTTGGGATGTTTTTAACCTGGTGTGCTTGGACAGTGTCACTCCCTGTTTGCACGAGCTAGTTGTACACCAGGGCTATTCAATTAGTTTGTCATGGGGGCCAGTTCATGAAAAGCATCCCAAATGAGGGGCTGGAGAGATATGACTTGCAATATAAGTGATGACACAACAGCAATATAATATTTTATAATATTATATTGTATTATATTTATAATATATGTTGCATTTTAAAACTACATAGCATCACAGCATTGTAGAATGTGGCTTTTTTTACAAACATATTTAAATGTTCTATTTCGAAGTACAACAAACTCACTGTGTTGCTCAAGTAGGCTTCTTCTATATTCAAACACATTCATATGTAAGGTTTTAAACTGCATAATAATTAGGGAAGCAACGATTATAGATTTAGGTTGTATGACTATAGTCTAAAGAATAATCATGGTTTCACAGTTATGATTATTTCGCATATAATCACAAGAAAATTTCTTATATTTTAAAGTTTTGTTTATTGCTGCTCAGTAACCAAATACAGCACAAAATATTAATAAAAAAGCAAACAATAGTCCTTTTCTCTCTTTGGACTTAAAAATAAATGACAAAGTTTTTGATTTAAGTGATAATTTTACAATGAAAATAAATGACAGAACAATGAATAAAAAAATACAAATAAATAAATAACTAGTATTTGTCTAATGGTTATTTAAGCTATATAAAAGCTAAGAATTTAAATGAACTGTTGTTATTATCTGTGTTCATACATAAATAATAATTTTAATAATTTTGTAATAATTTGTCTATTGTATCTTTTGTTTACATTTCACTGAAAGCCACGCTCAACTCTCACCACTACAGAGTGAGATAATTTCTACTGTATGAGCCTGTATGGCGCATGTGCGTTGGTTCGCTCTACGAGCCGTTTGTGCACCCCTCTCAATATGCGATCGTCACATTTGGAAATAATGAACTTACGTGTGGAAAAGACGCAATAGGTGAACGGCCTGCTGCTATAGTTAATCCAGTGTGTGTGTATTAGTCTCAGTATAAGCTTGAAACTTTAAACTCGCACACAGTTGGCATAACTTTGTTTATTCGCAGAAGTTTTTTTTCTGTGCAACAGAGGCGTTGAGAAGCCTTTACGATTAATTAACCAAAATGAATTAAAGCACGGTTAATAGTGCAATCGGCTAATCATTGCATCACTATTAACAATATAATTTCTGTACAAAATGCCTTTTCTACAAACATATACTTGATTCACGCTCTGCACAGCCTTCAACTTCAGCTCGTGCTGTATTTAACAGACGCACGTCACTTCATAACTATAGTGACCATTTTTCGACTGAACTAAATTTACTTTTGATGTCTTGGTCACACTATTTGGAGGGCCAGAATATTGGAAATAATGAATTTGCATGTGCAAAAGATGTGAATAGCCCCTTAAATGCATGCAAAACATGCATATATTTATATAAAATGTGATATTTTTAATGCATAAAAGGGGCTTTTTTTTCCTCTGGGTTTTCACCTTTAATGGATAGCACAGTAGAGAGTATCAACAGGTAAGCGTGGGGAGCAAAGAGAGGGGAAGGATTGCCAAAAGACCTCGAGGCGTGAATCGACGATGACATAAAAGGGGCTCTTTAAACATATTTTTATTTTTTTACATTGGCTGCGTTAAATATGTTGCTTTTACTAAGTCGCATCACATTTAAAATAATTATTTATTAATTATTAATTCAAATGAATTATTACTAGCTGTTCTAATTGTTTAAATATAAATATACTAGCTCCTCCCAGATTTGAAATCGCAGTAAATGGCACCTGAGCTTTAAAGCTCCAAAAAGCAAAAAAACAAAAAGCACATCCATATTACAATTCTAAAATGTAAATTAAAAAAAGAAAGAAGAAATTCAGACTCAGTAATTAATAGATTATATTGCTGTATGGGTGACTTTTATTTGTATTGAACATGCTGATTTTATTTTATTTTTCCCTTTTAACTTCTTTTCACATTTGTATTTTCACTTTTATCCAATATAACATATTTTAAAGCAAATAATGGACTGTCTCACAAATGTACACTTTTTTAAGTGCTTGTTGGCTACAGCAGTCTTTAGGTCAGAGTTTTCTCATTAGTTGGAGCTTTAAGACAAATGCCATCATGGATGAGTGTTAACCCACATAATCCCCCTGTAATAAAAACAGAGGTGATGATTATATTGTAAGTTTTCATTTGCAGCTGTTGAAACTTTTCATCTGCACTGAGTCAAAGTTTTATTACAAATATTTGTTAAATGTTATTGTTCATCTTATCCAACACTGACCCAGTAAACACAAACCAGATAATAATAAAAAACATGATTCCTATAATAGCTCAACACAATTTACTGATTAAATTAATTTTATAATTAAATAAAATAATCAAAATATTGTTTCTCATGCAGAACCATCTGCATTTGTGTATGATTTAATTGTTATTATCCAATTATATGCCAATCCATTTTGACTCTTTGCAAGGCTGTTTAAATCAGCATTTGATTTTGGTTTATATCAGGAGTCATGTCAATATCATTGAATGCTTTAAGTTTGTTTTGTTGCCTTCATTTGAAAACAAAACATTTTACAGACAATTATGTTTAACAGAAGCTGTATAAAGCCATAGCAGATTAATTGAAAAAACAAAACAAAACAAAAAACAAAACATTTTATTATTTATTTATTAGTTTGATTGCTTATTTGCTTGTTTCTTTTTATTTATTATTATTCTTTTTTTTTTTTTGCTCAAGGATAGTCGTTACCCCCTTCCACCAGTCAAGCATGCTTTGTTTTGCCAGAATTTATCTTGCTATGAAGTGTTAACCAGTTCTAATTACTGTTCAACCTACTGACCTTCCTCAATTGCTTTGCAGAAAATCGATGGGAAAAATGAAAGGCTTTGAAAACTTTGTGCCATGTTGAAAGCTGTCCTTACAAACACACCTTAAGCCACGTTTGTCAATATATCAGATAAAGAGATAATAGAGGTGAACTGCAGTATTGAAGAAAACCTTCAGCCTTTCAATATCTGCTCTCACTGTCCTATTTCTCCCATTTTAAGTTTCATCTAGTTGAAATAGTGTGAATGGGTCATTGATTTTTCTTTTCTTTTCCTTTTTTTTACATTTCAAGCAGCTGCAAAACCTTAGATGCATCTTTTTTTGCAATCAACATTACAAGATGCATCTCACAAAAGTTTCAAGGACACATTAAATTGACCAGAAGGGACAACGAAGGCATTTATAATGTCTTAATAATTGACTCTTTTAAACTCTCCATTACAGAGAATTCTGAAAATGCAAGAAAATGTATGAAACTGTGTAGATGTTTTCAACATTGATAGTAATTAGAAAGGTTTTTAGAGCCTAAAATCAGCATAATAAGATGATTTCTAAATACAGTGACACTAAAGACTGGAGTAATGATGCTAAAAAATCAGATTTGACAATACAGGAATATATACAGATGAAGTCAAATTATTAGCCCTCGTGTGAATATCTTTTTCAGATTTTTCCCAAATGATGTTTAATAGAGTATAGGTTTTTTTTTAAACAGAATTCCCAAATATATTATGTCTTCTGAAGAAAGTCTTAATTGTTTTATTTTTTCTCCAATAAAAGCTGTTTTTAATTCTTAATAAAAAAATAAATAAATGAATATTATTATCCTTCTTGAGCATTTTTTAATTGTCTACAGAACAAACCATATGTTATTATACAATTACATAAATATCCTAACTTGCCTAATTAACCTAATTAACTACTCAGTTAAGCTCTTATTGCACTTTAAGCTAAATCTAGTATCTTCAAAAATATCTAGTAAAATATTATGTGTAACTTTAGGAGTTGAGAATCCATATGCAGTACTTTATTTAACAGAGAATGATCAGGCAGGCTATGGTCAAGACAGGAGCATGCAGGTTATTCAAAAGAGTAGTTGGAGTCACAGGCAAAGAGATCAGTTGAGGCGGAAATTAACGTATTTACTGTATTTTCTGGCAACTTACAGCAATAGACGCCGCAGTTGCTATATTTACGTAAACAGATCATAATGGACCATGAATGCTTGCCTTAAAACAGCTCTGCAGTACAAGCTGCTCCGTTAAGCGAGTGGAGACGTTCCCTTATCGAGTCGATCTTGACATTATGTTTGGAGGACCTATAAAACTGGGCTGAAGCTGCACTGAAACTGCGATTTCATTTGGATGCGTTCCTGCGCAGACTTGCTGACTTATCAACACATATTAATTAGTTTATTTATTAAATGGTTTTATTAAATTATTTATCTACAGTCCTGTGAGTCTTTTATCTAAAGCATTTTTTGGGTGAGAATGCTTGCCTTTTGAGTGTCATTTGTTCCTTTAAGGGAGCTGATTAGGTCCCTTTCATGTTTTAAGAGGAAATGGTTACTAAGGACTAAGAGAAAATACTTAATGGTTGATTTTTTTTTTCCCCATGCAAGTACAACTCTGCAGCCTGACCCTTCTCAAAAACAAGGCAAGACAATAGAACGCTTCAAGATGTTTGCAGGGTATAAACCAAATAAGTCTCAGCAATGTCTCTGAGTGTGTGTGTGTGCTTTTTACAGCTTATAGTCTATGTAATTAGTCTTGAGTAGCTCCCAGCTGTGTGTGTGTAACCAAAAGAGAACAGGGGCAGGTGTGTGTGTGCGGTGCCTGAAGGGAGTTGTAGTTCATATGGTGGCAGAATTGTAGTGTGGGTGAGAGTGAATGTTCTTCAGAGATCTATGAGGGTTAGATCGCTGGTGGTCGTGACAATGTACTGTCACCATAGCAAAGATAAAAGAAATCAGTTATTACAATTTTAAAATTTGTTGAAAAAAAATCTGTTAAACATAAATTGGAGGAAAAAAATATACAAGAGGGCTAATATTTCTGACTTAAACTGCATATACCTGTATATATATATATATATATATATATATATATATATATATATATATATATATATATATATATATATATATATATATATATATATATATATATGGTCATGAGCATAATATTGATTTAAAGGTATAAATAACAGTTCTTAATATCAATTTGTCACAGTTGCAAGATTTGCATTAGCTGATTTGCAGAGCAGTTTCTTGCAAATTATTCTAAACATTTCTTACTTATAATCATCGTTGATTAAAACAAATTCATGGGCATGTTATTCCTCAGCTACACTTCATTATTGTGGAATCTGATTATACTGGGGATTTTCCACTCTTAGCTCTCATACCGGATTGCATCCAGAATCAACATACGGATATTTTGTCTGAAATCCACCAGCACAATATTTCAGTGGAGACTCAGCCAAACTCACAATGCAGCCTGAAGCGATTTTTGTCAGGTTTTGATTCGGGAATGTCCAGGAGAGAAATGCTGCCTGTCATTCCGCTTTTTTTCTTTTTTCTACAGGCTTCTGTGCTTTTCAGTAGATGCTGGCTCAGGTGTACATCAAATGCGGCAAGAAAAACCAAGAATCTTTTAATAGCTGAAGATGAGATGTGCCCCACTAGCAGTGCCCACATCTCATTACAGCAAAGTTTCATCTACCTAAAGCAAGAAGTGACCTTGTTGTCACTTCTCTCCTTCGCCGCGTGCTATAAAAATAGCCACGGAGTCCAAGCTGCCTCGTCTTCAGAGCGGATCAGACAGACTGAGAGAAAATGATAGACACCAAAACTGGACTAGCGGTCTCTGGCTTTCAGTAATCTGAGCTTTCTAGCGAAGCGTACCAATTCAGACACTATCTGTCCTAAATAGTATTTGAAAAAAGTGGAGTGTCCCAAATCATAGATTGTTTAAATGAGCGTTCAAATTACACAGATGGTATCCTATTTCCCGTGGAATGTTGATGCACAGATCTGTGATCACTTTACTGGATTTTTACCCTTTTTCCTGTTGTGTTTGGTTACAATCAAATTCACGTCCAATGCTCAATTTGCTATAGGTAGTATTATAGCAAAAACTATAGCAAATTGAGGATTGGACGTGAAATTGATTGTAACCAAAAACAAGGAATAAAAGGGTTAAAAATCTATGAACATGTGGATAAGATAAGTTTATTTTTCTAGCGCACTTTATAAGTCTTAAGCTGAAGCAGTAATCTGTGCAAGTTAAACTACTAAAAAGGGCTTCTGCTCTGGAATGGCTGTCCTTCACTGATGACGTCACTTTGATTGATTGGGTGATGAAATGGGCGTCAGTCTGATCATGCTTAGCCACGCCCCTTTAATCGTTCATTTCCGTAAACTCCAGCTCACACTGTACAATTTTTAATAATCCTACACAATTGAAACATGTCAGGCTGCACTGACATAACTTCCATGTTACCTAATGGCAAGCAAACAACGGTAATAGTACTTTTGCTTATTGTGTGCTTTGATGATAAAATCAGAATAAAGCAGTTTTGCCATTTCCGTGCACTGATTAAAAGTTCTTTTGCTGATTGCATTATCAGATTCAATGCTCCTATTGGTTCTGGGTTTGATGTTTGTTGCAGATAAAGTCACACTGCGGGAAAGGGTCTGAAATCTTGTGACTCTGTCAGACCTTCACCAGATCGAACATTTAATAGCAATGTCCAGTAATCGGCTGATGGTGAAAAGGTCAGACCAACAAAGACTTCAGACTAGATTTTAGACTAGGATTACAGGAATCTTTATAGGATTTCCCAAATTTGTCTCAGACTACCAAGTCAGGGATGAAATCACACAGCGTGAGCAAGACTTAAAAGATTGGAGGAGTACAAAAATAAAGCCACACACCATATTCAGATTTTAATTTTAGTTGGAAATACACAGTGTTGGGCAGTAGCGTTGCTACAAGTAGTGACGCTACTCGCTTAACTACTTTTCTCAGTAGCATGGCAGTAGCATCGCTACTTTCTAAATTAAATAGCTTTTTAGTAGCAAAGCTCTTTTATTAGTCAAGTAGCACAGTAGCGTACACACAAGCTACATTTACCAATCGCGGATCAATAAGTGACGGCACCAACCTTCACGGAGCTATGAGGCCGGTGTCGAGTCGATGAAAGTAAATCCATATGATGGCGAGAATGACGATATCTTCTTCTTCCAGTTTTAGGTGTTCGAAAACAGTTTTTGGTGTATTACTGTCACCTCTGGTTGGCGACATTGACAAACAAAACTTGCTTGATGGAAAGATGACTGATAGAGTTATTTCTGAAGCAGGATTCCTCGTGACCATACCTCGTGTAGTACATGTTAAGATACAATAACTTAATTTCTGATGCCGTGCTCAAAAAACACTTAAGTATACATATGTATGTATGTATATATATATATAATCTTTTCCAGTATTCTGAGGGATCGAATTTTTAGTCCTTCAAGTGTACAAATATAGGAAATAGTGACTGAGGGTAAATACAGTGAGCATGGACACAGAACTTAACTAGTTATACTTTGGTAATTTTTGAGCGAGATAATAACGGTCTAATAAAATAAAATAAAATAATTGTTGCTAAGCTAAAAGTGCTCCTGCTACACTCAGAGATTGGCTGAACGGAGATTGGAAGAAAGAAAGAAAGAAAGAAAGAAAGAAAGAAAGAAAGAAAGAAAGAAAGAAAGAAAGAAAGAAAGAAAGAAAGAAAGAAAGAAAGAAATATATAAAGACACACAGATAGATTCACATAACAGACATCTAGTCTGTCAAGATATGATACATTGTTTTATCAGGAAATTGATTCAAGCTGGAAGATCCAACACTTTTATGACAATTCATAACTTATTGGTTTAGTATCTAATCCATATGAATTTGTTTGATCTCATTCATATAGTTTTGTACAATTTGCTTATCCCCAATGACAAATGGGTTTAGGGGTGGGGTTGGGTGCCAAACCTCCTTTTAAAAATCATAAATTTTTGTACGACTGAACTCATATAAATTAGCCACTAAACTGACAGCAAATAATCGTGGAAAAGAGATTTGTTCCTGCAAAAGACATTGCTCAGTCTGAAATGAGTAAGTGAGTGAGTGAGTGAGTGAGTTGGGGTGGTGTGTGTGGGGATGTTTTCAGTCTGATGAATGAAAATAGTGTGGAGACCCATTCATTTCCTATGGTGGTCACTTTTGACCAGGAACACCACAGGTGTAACATGGTTGATTAAAACACTCAAAATTCAATGAAAGAGGTAATCATCGCTTTTATTTGTTTAAATGCATAGTGTGGAGGATATCATAGGGCCTTGAGGCAATCGGATGTAAAACACAATATTTATAAGCGTTTTAAGTTGTAAATTGGTCAGATTTGACCCCAACACGACGGGAAGGATAAGCATATGGTTAACACATTAAAGACCCACAAATAGTAGATTTACCTACTACTTCATTTCCAATACGTTTGGAAATTAATCATAAACAAATTGTGAAAGATGTAACGAGATCATTGACGGCATATTACTAAGCAATAGAATGATCTGTTAATGACAAAGTAGTACATCCCAAAGCTTGTTTACTCTTCTGTTGCACTCTCACAAAAAGAGTATATGAAGAGTTCAAATGCAGAAACCTCCAAACACCATCTACAATTTTCTTTTTAAGGCAACATTTTTCTTAGGCTCTTGGGTGTAGGTTTAGCAATTTTACCTATTTAGTGATGAATAGGTACTGTTCATTGCCTTTAAAGTGGAATAACTGAACATAAACATAGGAGGTTAAGAAAAACGTTAATGAAGAAAATGTCACATGGCATCCTTCATATATGCTTTTAGGCCATACTATAAGTAGGTGAACTTATACTGTATGCAGGACATTTCTTTTTACCTACCTTCCAGCACATTACATCTGAACACAACGGCCATGGATATGCTCATATGGTCGAGGGAGGAGTTTTTGGTTGTCGGACGCTCCAAGCTGGTGGTCCATGGCTGTAGTGGGTGTTCAGGGCTCCGCAGGCAGCTTTGCCTCAGTAAAGGCCATATGGCGAGGGAGCTCCGGAAATACGGGCGCACTCGTTATGGACATTTGCGAGAGGAGCGCTGTGCCTCTCAGGCAGCCCAGAAACCTCTTAGAGTCCCTCTAGTGCACTTTTTTCCAGCACAACATCTGGTAGCATGTGCTTATCGCCCTCCATCTGAGCCCTTACTAAGCAGTGCTGCTCCAAACATAGCAGAACATTGAGATTATAGTGTGGGTAATGTGGGATCATGATGGAGGAGAGTGATTTAGGAGGAAAGCAGCAACTATATCCGTCTTTGTGGACACCTGGGATTAACATTCAGCTCGGATGATCCAATCAGAAGTGATGGGATGAGAAGGATTGCTGTTTATATTTGGTAGTGACGTGCTGCATGTCAGCTGCATCACTGCTGACCACTTGCGATTGGATTTCATCATGTCGGAGTCTCTGATTTCAGGACTGTGCATATTAGATAAGCACTGTGTGTGATGATATGGTCTTTTTTTAATGGGTGAAACAGTGGAGACATTCATTGATGAATGCAAAAGAACTATGACTTTTTTATTTAACAATATATAATTTAAGGTTGTTAATATAGCACGGGAAATGCACTAATAATCAAAAAAATGTATCTTGGTTTTATATTCTTTCTAGCATCACTTGACTAAAATTTAATTGTGATGTACGTCACAATAAGTAATAAGCTGAGTGTAGCTCTGTTACATTGGTCTATATTGTTCATACGTCCATGCATGTATATAAATAACACAGGCTCATTCTGAAAATGTGTCGCCATATGCATTTCTGGAGAGCTTGAATTATGTAGCCAGAGCTACGTATGGCTGCTTTTCATTTTTAAAATGAATGCTACGGGACGGTATGATGTCGTTCCGTTTTGTGCTTATCAGCTCACCAATTATCTCCGTAAGGACAGCTTTCCCACTCTTGCCAGTTTTTTTTTTTTTCAGTTAGACTTGAGACGCAGAGAGGAGTTGACCACGATGATAGGGTTTGAGTCTGGTGAAGAACAGTTCCAGAAAGTAGGTAAGATAATAACAAAAGCCAAAAAGTAAAATAAACAAGTAAATAAAAAATAAAAAAACAGGGTGAGAATGTGGTAAAATCTGAAAATGTGGTCAAATGTGGTTAGTTGGGTTAAGGGAAGTGGGTGGGCGAGTCAGTCGGTGCTTTTGAAAACATTATTATTTGAGTTTAGGGAAGGAGGAGGGTCGGTCAGTCGATCGGACAGTCAGTCAGTCATTCAGTCAAACAGTCAGTCGACAACAGCCTCTGGTGGATTTACTCAAGAACAACAGGCGTGAATGGCATTCGCAAGAGAAATTTGAGATCTCAAAAAGCATACACAGCGGTCTCTGGTGGATTCGCGAAAACAAACACAGCAAAAAAAACGTAACTCCTGGGACGTATTTGGCACTCTCCAGAAATGTATATAGAGGTACGTTTTTAGAATGAGTCCGGGTTGTATATACATATATGCCCCAGATAGGACATTGACTTCAGTGGACACACAGGCTAAAAGCTGAGAATGAAACATGACTGCCCCTACAGGTAATGTTCATCATGTGCATGAGAACTTTGCAAAGCTGCCGATTTGCATGGGGTGCCTTTTCTAGAAACACATTTTTTTTTTTAAAGCCACGTCTATATGATGCATATAATTGAAATGTAGATTTTATATGTTGTAATTATTTTACTATATTATATTGCTATAGTAATAACAGTTAAAGGGGTTGTCCAGAGTGTATTTTTAATGCATGATTGTGTTTATAAGATGCAAAGCAATATGTGCTCATGCTTCATTTGTAAAAAAAAATCATGCTATTTTTTCATATATCTTACTTTAATTAAATACTGCTACTCAGCTAACATGAAAAGGACAATCATGTGTCCTAATTTTTTTGAAAGCCCACCTTAAGCTCTTATTGGTTTGCTAACATAATGAATTGTGATTTGCGGATAGGCTCTACATCACCAGGAAGAGTCACGTCCATTCACTAGCATGCGATTTGCTTCTGCTGTGTAGATACTGTCATTCAGAGTAGTCGTGTCAGATTGAGCCTGAATTAGACATAAAATGAAGAGGACACAGCTGAACCTCACTCCTGCTCTCTACAATAAAATCTGACCAGTGTCTTTTAATATATATTCAGGTTATAAGCATGTGTAAGTAATATGAAACATTCACATATATTTTGCGAGTTTGTTAATTTAAGATGTAGAATGCACAGAAAGCAGCCGCATAAAGACACACTTCACCACTGCTGAAGATTGTGACTGTTTAAAGGGCCTTGGCAGATAAATATGAATTTGTTGCTAAACTATTTGCCATTGTTTACATCCTTGTTTACCTTCTTGCTACAACATACAATTAACGCTAGAAACCATGTAATATGTAATAGATCATGTAATAGATCAATCCTAAAAAAAAAAAAATAAATAAAAATAGGTTGTAGCTCCACAGCTTTGTCTATTGTGGTTGGAGCTGCTCCTTCTTTGAGGAGCTTTTAGCTGAATGAAGCACTAACTGGGAGAGATTCTGGAAACTTTCCTTTGTCAAATGCTAGCTTTATATGTTTTATTTATAATTCTCTGGAACATAATTCAAATTAAATTATAAGCACTTCTCTCTTTGTGTTGTGTCGTTTGGAAGCCAAAATACAGAAACAGAACAAGTTCTGTGGAAAAAGCAGCGTTTGAATGACATTTTAACTTTCTCTGCTATAATATTACAGAGCCTCTGGCCACGCCCCATTGCTGCACGGGTTGTCTGCGTGAGGTGTATGCATGTAACCTGAAGCATTTGTGTTCTCATTAACCTGGATGTATTTTTTTTTTGTAGTCCCCAAACTTCGATTGTTGTAGGCTTTGCTAAGCTAACTCTGTAAAAGTCAATGGGCCCTATCATAAGGCGCAAGATGCGTTTCCACGACGTGAGGATATTTTAGACCAATTTTCCAGTCTTCTGCTAAGTTGTTTAAACACCACTTTGTGAACTCATGAGTGTTTCGGTCTAGAAAAGAGGTGTGTTAATGCGCATTGTTGGCCCTTTGCTATTTGGAGGATTTAAAATTGACTATGCAATAGACCAGCTGAGAGCAGGTCTAAAGTCCAGCGCAGAGCGCATCAGTTATGTGCATCGGTTATACATTGCTTAAAACACACAGGATGTACAGCAATACCCAAATATCTTTACAAATGGAAAATAATTAAAGGATTAAAATGTTACAAAAATTTATGTTTTCTGCATAAAACCAGTACCTCTCTGCCTTCTTCATCTCGGTGGGCTTTTTTCAGTGTATTCACAACAACTTGCTTTTGTATAATGTTATTAATATTAGTTGTTATTAGTATTATTTATTGTATGCATATTTAAATTTTTTTTACTAAAAACAAGCTTGGATTTGTCCACCTCTCAGGTTTTGGACAATATGGGGCATAGGACGTGTCTTTGGATATTACTCCAAAATTACTTCGTTATTATTGTTCATTCATTCATTTGCTGTAGAACTGAATTGAGAAATAGTTTTAAAACAAATCTTTGTGCTTAACAAACTAGACTAATGTAGGCTAATGGATGTCTTCAGTGAGTGCGTCCTATACGTTTCCTTATCCACAAAGGAGAGAAAATGAAAGTGAAAGTAATAGCCAAATGGAGGAGGCTCCTTTTTTTATCCCCGAGCTGCAGATGGTCTGTTTAACTGTTTTCTCGGTAGTGAAGCGTTCAGATTTTCCACTTACAAAGTCTGGGATGTAAATAGCATATGTGCCATGGCGCAATGCAACTGACTCTTGAAGAGAATGGGAGATGAGACTCTGATTGGTTTATTCTCAAAAAACACCTATAAATCATTAAGAGAATAGGCTCAACCCTGTTAAACCATGTGCCACGTCACAAAGTGTATTTTCCTGCCCTTAAATTAGCAAAAGTGGATTCTGACACGCCCTTAATGCTTTTGCACCCTGCGCTTCAGACTTTGTGCATACACCGTTAAAATAGAGCCTATTGTTTGCATTCAACTTTGAGCATATTACATTCAGAGATGCTGTTTATGTTCACACAGCTACATTACAAATCAACTAATGCTTAAGATATAATAGAGTAGTTGAACACCCTTTTAAGATTTAGGATTTAGAATTTCATGCAACTAATAAAGCTAACCCTAATAATACAATGCAAAATAGTGTGGGGCGAAGCAGTGGTGCAGTAGGTAGTGCTATCGCTTCACAGCAAAAAGGTCGCTGGTTCGCTGGTTCGAGCCTCGGCTCAGTTGGTGTTTCTGTGTGAAGTTTGCATGTTCTCCCTGCATTCACGTGGGTTTCCTCCGGGTGCTCCAGTTTCCCCACAGTCCAAAGACATGAGGTACTGGTGAATTGGGTAGGCTAAATTATCCGTAGTGTATGAGTGTGTGTGTGAATGTGTGTGTGGATGTTTCCCAGAGATGGGTTGTGGCTGGAAGGGCATCCGCTGCGTAAAAAACTTGCAGGATAAGTTGGTGGTTCATTCCGCTGTGGTGACCCCGGATTAATAAAGGGACTAAGCTGACAAGAAAATGAATGAATGAATGAAAAATAGTGTAATTTTAAGGAAAAATAATCTAAATTCCGAATAAATTTTGCAGTTAAAAGTAGTACAAATTTAGTTACTCGAAATTGTAATTGTAAAAAAACATATTCTTATAAATTTTATTGGCAACAAAAATATAATTTGTATTACATTGCAACAACAGCCCAGTATAAAAATATAATTTTGTTTACAGCTTTTTTCTGTGTTTCAACAAATGAAAATAATAATTACTTCACAAACAAGCAAAAATAAATAAAATAAAATAAATAAAATAACAAAATAAATTCCAATTATCAAATTATGAACAATTGTCATAATCCATGGTATAAGAAAATCTAAATTGGTAAAAAAAAAAAACTAAATAAAAAATAGCAATTTTTAGAGCAGTTTATTATTTATTTTTGGAATTGTATCATTCTATATTGGTAATAATGACTAGTACAAATAATGTAGCTTCATTATTTATTTGTGGAGTTTTTTTCAATTGTTTTGTTTTCTTATTTGATGCAATAATTATGCATTATGTGTGGGCTGTGGATGTTTTCCGAAGAAACAAATGCAGTGAGGTGAATTTTTCTTTCTTTCTTTCTTTCTTTCTTTCTTTCTTTCTTTCTTTCTTTCTTTCTTTCTTTCTTTCTTTCTTTCTTTCTTTCTTTCTTTCTTTCAGCTTGAGTGTCTCCAAATGAGCATGATTAAGTAAAAAAATAACATTATAATCTTCCCCCCTCATTGTTTTTCAATGAAACAATACAGATATGGAACAAAATGAAATTGAATAAACAGTTGCATGTTTTGAAAAAACTACTCCAGCTTTATTATCTGCTATTAACAGGACCTTCAGTGCATTATTTGCATTTCATAAAACTCACTATACTGAAAGCAATATCAACAAAAAAGTCTATCATTTTCCTTTTTGTAGTTTGCTCTCCCACACGATGGCTAATTTTAGATCTGCTTCGTATGGACTTGTCGCTCAAGATCAATACCAATGTGACTGCATCGCTTTCAGACTTCGATTTGTTTGGAGTAAGAGTAGGTAGTTTAACAAGCTCTTGATAAGATTTTCATCCACATTACAGCTTGTGGCGATGACTGTTAAAGCCAACAGAGGGAGCTTGCAATGGTATAGCAACACTCATGGCCTTAAACTCATGGGAAGATTACATTTTACAGAAAACAGATTAATGCTGAAAAAAAATTACATTTTAATGCTGCTCGAATGTGGTCCTGCTACATGAATTTAGATTCCAAGTGAGTCTCCATCAAAATCAGGGGCCTTTTCCATGTAGAGAGACATTTAGTGATGTGTAATCCATGGATAGTTGTTTTTTTGTAGTTTTCTTTTTATTTCAAGGCAAAATTATTATAAAATTGTTAAAATTAATAGAATTCTGTTTCAAATATTTCATAAATGTTTCTTTTTCAACACATTTTTAAACATTGTAGTTTTAATTACTCATTTATAATAGCTAATTTATTTAGCCTTTGCTAGTATTCAGCTTAAAGTGCAACTTAAACATGGTTAATTCAGTTAATTAGGCAATTTAAGTCATTGGACAACTGTCACAATTTGAGTGTTGTTAGTAGGTGTGCATCTTTAAGTGGTGCATGCCAAAACTTTGTCCGGCTTGATGCTGCGTAGATGCTACGTGACCCTGACAGCGCTCTGAGATCAGATGGCGGGCTCAGTTGGTGCAGCGCCTGAAGAACGGCTGCGGTAGCTGTGATGACGACACCGATATTACACGATTGGCTGAGTTAACCGCATGACAACAATCACGTGTGTTTTGCGATCATTATTGGACAATTTCAAAACAAACAATTAACTTTTATGCCATCTCTATCTTGTAAATATCTTGCTTATTAAAAGACTTGAAATATTTTTCTGCAGTATCATCTTTTGTTAAATAATTTGTTTATAAAGGCTAGATTTTTTGCAAAGGTTTATTTTTGACCTTTTTTTTCAGATTATTTACTGCGTTCAGCTCCATGAACAATTTAAATGATATATTTTAGTGAATAACCAAAATAATAAATATAAACTTTTACAGACTTGTAATAAAATAATTTAAGGCATCCTAAAGGTTTCTTACAAATGAAATTAAAGAACTATTTTATTTTATAATTCTAAAATGATTAATATTATTATAAAATTTAAAAGTGACACTTATGTACCTTGCTCTTTCTGGGACAAATCTACTTAAAGTGTAGCTCAC
This sequence comes from Danio rerio, assembly GCF_052040795.2. Taxonomy (NCBI): domain Eukaryota; kingdom Metazoa; phylum Chordata; class Actinopteri; order Cypriniformes; family Danionidae; genus Danio; species Danio rerio. The sequence continues at coordinate 35,257,370 of NC_141041.1, forward strand.
TTGTTTTGGGAATGTCCTTTAATTCAATCTTTTTGGATTAAAGTGCTTTTTTAAAATGCTTTCATTATCCAAAATAATCTTAATCATTGTTTAAGACTTAATCAAAACAACTTGTTTGGGGTTTTACACTAATATATATTGAAAAGTTTTATATCTATAAATGTAAATGAAAGTAAACCCATTTTTAGCATACTCAAACAAGAAGTATTAGCCTAAAGAGTGATGTTTAAACTCCTAGAATTTGTACTTATTGCTTTGTATTTAATAGGCCTATTTGTTTTTAAGTTTATGTTACCCTCTCATTTTCCCTCATTTCTCTCATGATTTTGTTATATATTTAATTCATAATTCCCTTGTTGTTTAAAAATGAACTGTAGTTTGTAGTGACTGTATTCCATTTTATATATGTTTGTATTGTTCTGTTTGTATTATGCTTTATTACTGTATTTTTTTTTTGTTGTTATAAAAAAAAAAAATGATGATGATGACGGCATGTGATTGGCCATCATGACTGCCGCAACTTTGAGATCCGAAGTGTCCAGCTTGATGGCTCCAATTTCAACTCTGCCCCGGCCTGCGCTCGGCTAATCTTGTTGATCACCGGCTGCAGCCGTGGTTCAAGTCGAACGCTTCTATTGTGTTGTGTTTTTTGTGTCATGTGATTCCTGATTTGCTGTGTTCCATGTGCTCTCTGTTATTTCATGTGATTCCTTTGTTCAGTTTCCCCACCATTTTGTTAGTTTCAGTAGTTCCACCTGTGTCATGCCCTGGTTTGTAATCTGTTTAATCATGTTTTGTGTATTTGTATCCATGAGTTCAGTTTATGTCTTTGTCTAGAACTGTATTGCTACAACCTCTTGTCCTGCCTGTGGTTTGTAATGGTGGGCAAAGCAAGATTTCATGGAAACACTAAAACAGTAGAAACAAATGTGTCAAAGCTTTGAATTATGAATTTAAAAAAAAAAAGCTTATGAATTGCTCTGGAGTGATTTAGTGAAGCAGTGAGAGCTCCTGACTAGCATGCAGAGATAATGGGTTCGAATCCTGGAAGATGCAGCTATAGATGTTAGTTTTTAAATGCTTTGTACTTGTTGCGTGTTTTGTTTTAACATTGGTCTGACATGCAAATTAACACTTTGTGAATAAATGTCTTGTTTTGGTCATAAAAAGGTAACATTAATAAAATACAACAAGTCATTATTTCAGAGTGTTTGTACTCTGAAGTCGAGATTTGAACTTGGGCCATTTGCTGCACAGTTACTCTGTTAATATAGTCCAGTAGGCTAGATGAAATAGGGATTTTTTTCCGACGCTGTCAGTCAAACGCAGATTTGCCAGGCCTTGAAACATTTCTGAAATGGCCGAGGCTTTGAATCGCTTTAGTCATGTGACCTGATGTTTCGGAACACTTTAGTCACATAACCTGAGTGTTTCGAGTCATCTTAGTCATGTTACCTGGGTGTTTCGGATTGTGCTTCGCAGCAGTGTTTTAAAACACTTGTGCTTCGAGATCTCAACACTCTGCCAAAACGTCAGATTTACGTCAGCCATCCCTAGTGGTTTGATGTTTCCAGTTTCTGTTGTAAGTCATTAATTGATTTACCCCAAACTTATCCAACATATGTTTTACACGGCGGATACCCTTCCAGCTGCAACCTAGAACAAGGAAACATCTATCTCCTTCACACACATTTACTACGGCCAATTTCATTCATTCATTCATTCATTCATTTTCTTTTCAGCTTAGTCCCTTTATTAACCAGGGGTCACCACAGTGGAATAAACCGTCAACTTATCCAGCATATTTTTTACACAGTTGATGCTCTTCCAGCTGCAACCCAGTACTGGGAAACATACATACACTCATTCACACAGATTCACTTTGGCCAATTTAGTTGATTCAATTCACCTATAGCGCATGTTTTTGGACAAGCTTTACTGTATAGTACAACCATGACAACAACACTGTTTGTTCTGTCATTTCTTTGCAGGGGCTAAAAATAATAAATTTAAAAATATTTTTTAAATTCCAGTCAAATTAAAAAAGAAGAAGAAAAAATATAATTTTAAATACTGTGAAACTTTCTTTTCTCTGTTTAAAAAAGGATTCCATTTTCACGAGAAGACTAATCGTTTTACCTTCAGCTGTGTAATATTGTAAAGCTCTTACTGTACTGGAGACCTAGGAATGACGGAGTAAAGATAAGTTACTGGTGTACAAACACGTGTCTCTGTGAGATACAGTAGCTTTTGATGTCTGCAATGGGTTTGCCATTCATAGAGATGTTGACCCTGTGTATAGAGTGGCGGGTAATTTCAGAAGCCGTTGATGCAGTGGATTGCATTTGCTGTATAAGCATAATTCTTCCTCTAGCTTCCATTCTGTGCTGGCCTTGACTGTCTCATGACTTTCCATTTCTTTTTTGTATAACAATTTTATACAGTTTTATGGGCAATCCATTGCAATGTTTGGTAGAATTTAAACTGTGATTCAACATGTTATATGAAATAAATAGTTTTTTTTTTTGTTTTTTGTTAAAACTAATCTCCCAGGCTCTTTGGAAAAAGCATGCTTCCACCAACATTTTAGCAAAACTTAAACAAAACCACTCAGAAAACAATACCTACAATAAAGGCTGTAAAACTCAAAAGCAGTTTTGTATGCAAATTATGAACAATGTTATTGTCAAATACAGTAACTCTCTCCCTGCCAGCTTTTGTTTTCTTGTGAATACATTGTTTATTAAATTTCTTTTACTTTGAATCATCAGGTTTGATTTCTGTTTCTTTTTGTTTTGTGCTTCAGTGACTTTAAGCACTTTTTGTGATCTATTAATCTTATTTTTTTTTAAACAAATAATGATAGGATTTGTACGGAGACCCGAAAGGGACATGTTGGTGGAGGAAAAAATGGGTGGAAGAAAAAAAAAAAACTGGTTGGGGAAAAAAAAAAAAACAGAGTGATAGGAAAATGTGTTTTTTACATTTTTGCAAAGATGTTTTTCCACAAACACTACATTTTTATTTGCATGTTGTTGTTTTTTACTATTAAAAACTACTATTTTTTATTTTCCGTGGGTTATGGATAAATATGGTAATTTTAATAGTTTAATTAAATTATTCTGACTTTTAGAAATCACCAGCTGACCCCCTGTCATTGTCCCTTGACCCTCACTTTGGGAACCACTGATCTAGTATATCCAGCTCTGCCATTAATACAGAAATGTTTCGATGCAACGATGTAGCTCCTGCAGTTTCTAAAGAAGATTAATGTAGCCAGCTTTATCATACTTTCTTTTTTAAGATGCCAGTCACAGCTAACAGTTTTGTTCATTTTCAAAACTGTTTCATCCTACATTATTAGTTAAATGAATGTACTGTCTGAACATATGACATATCAAAAAGAATATGAGAGCCTCTGTTCCTTGTGTTCCTTGTTTGGTTTTCTTTCTTTATTAAAGTATCCTGTACTTAACCCTCTACTGCATGGCGTTGCCCTATGGCAACATGATATGTATTTTAATTTTCCTGCCACTGTTTCTTTAAAACCAACATTCTATTTTTTTGTTGTTGGAAAGAGAAGACCTTAGTGTAGCCAACGATGTGTTTTGGCTAAGTCACATGATGTGCTGTGTTTTTCTGTGGCGCGATTTCTGACAGACTGTCATTATTTGTGAGTTGTTGCTGAATGCAAATAAAAACGTCAATTAAAAGACTCCAGTCAGATCCACAAAAAAATCTGAAACATCACCTCCAGTAAGTTATGATGATATATTCACAACTCAAACAAAGTTTTATCAAATCAATTTTTTGTAAATTGATCAAATGTATGTGTTGCCAAATGGGAATAGTGGAACGTGCAATATTGCAATGAGGTAGCTAGCTAGCAAGGTCAGCTGTTATCTTTTAAGATGTAACAATAACAACATGAATGCAACTTATATGATGTTGATTAGTCATGTGTTAATTGGATTTTAATTATGGATAAAATCACAATTTATTGGCAATACTTTTGATTAGAAATAAGTACAGAGAACAGTGTATTAGCGAGTGCCACCATGTGTTAAAGAAGCAAAGGACAGAATTGGCTCTTCCTGCAGATGAAAGTGAGGATGAGATGGTTTTAGTGACCATGAGAATGATGCAGACTGGACATTTGTTAAGAGCAGTCATGGAGAAAGTTAAATTAAGTTAGCTCAGATAAGACAGGTGTAGTGTGGTGTATATAGTATAATATATAAACATTGTTAGCTACTGTATTCTGATGCATCTGCATTTGGATATATTAGGCTTGTTGTTTATTTGTTATAATATTTACTGGAGGAAATATATATATATATATATTCACTCTATGCTTTATACATGATAATACAATATTATTTTTGTTTTCGATAATATTCAGGAAAAAGAATGGAATAAATGAAAGCTGTTGGAATATCAGTTGTTGGAAAGTACTGTATGTATAAGTTTTGTGTTAAAGCTTATAATATTTAACAACAATTAAATAATTTCAAACAACTAAATTATTTATTATAAGGAAATATATAGAGGGTTAAATTCTCTCCATTCCTGCTTCCTTGCCTGCATTTCTATGACAATCTGGTAGTCTGTGGGCTAAAAAAAAGATACATAATCTGCTGTCATATTTATAGTGATGTATGATGTGCCCTCATACATCACTGTAACATGTAAGCTAAGCTGCTTTGTGTTGGTCAAGATTGTGCAGGCTGTATTTTGTTCTCTTGTAAATACGACTTTATGACTGCATTATATCAAATCTTGCTCTACAGTATTCTGTATCACTTATAATACAGAAAAATACAGAGGGAAAATTGTAAAAAGCTGTTTAATTTAGTTTTCAAACTGCATCAAAATAATGTATAACAACATCAAGGGTTTGAACCACACAAAACTCTCACTTTACTACTGGTTACACCTTGGGATTATCCATGCAGACTATACCCTATAGTACATAGTGCTGTTGTGTATGCATGTGCACAGCATATTTGAGAAGAAGGTTTACCTATTTTTGGATGTTTATTTATACATTGATAACACTTAAATATAATGTCAACAATGTGCTGCATTAATTACTCATTTGTTGTCCTTTTCTGCACTTTTAAATAAACTCTAAAGCTACATAATTGGTCGTTTTCATGCCACTGAACATGTCTGTTGGGTTATGTTGTTCTTGAGAAACGAGACATGCTTGGAACTTAATGTACAAACATTTTAGCTGTTTAAATTTTAAATACATTATGACGTTAACTGAAGAACTAATGTCACCCTGTGAAATGGTAAATATGATTTAGTCAGCCATATGCTTTCTAAATCTGAGAACAGAAGGATATTGTTAGCAGCTGTGAACTGAAGGTGCTAAATTCACGGAGAGGCAAACAATTAGCCACAGATGAATCAGTGAACTGCAAACTGAACCTCAGGAAAAGCATAATTATACAAATATTTTACTAATTCATGCAACCTTGCCCCAATGTAAAAATAACGTTCTCAGTATATATGGTGTTTATGTGAAGCTTAACAGGAAGGTTGGGCTCAAGGAACTGAATTATGCACAGCTGTTTTGTAGTGTAGGTCAGAGTTGTCCAACCCTTTTCCTGGAGGGCCACTGTCCTGCAAAGTTTCTCTCTAAAATAAATATTACACCTGATTATACAGTAGGCTAATACACAGTAGGCTAAGGCTCACTAGAATCTTCTAGATAAGTGGGTTATAACTGCTTTTTAACTAAACTCTACAGAACACTGGTCTAATCCACAATGTAACTTAAAACTTGAAGTAAAAAAAAAAAAAAAATATATATATATATATATATATATATATATATATATATATATATATATATATATATATATATATATATATATTAGCTTAGGCATGTTATTATGACGTTATTCTAAAGTTGCAACTATTCCTCATTTACTGACAGTTAATAAAATGAAATAAATGAAAAATAGCTGCAACTTTAAAATAACGTCCCAATAACATATATACACTATTAACTGATACTTAAAAAGTCTTTATTAAGTTATTTACTAACCGCTTGTTCATGATCTATTACTAATTTATTAGGTATTGTTATAAATCATTAAAATACAGTTAAGAAGTCATTTACAACTTGTTAACTAACAGCTTGTAAGTTATCCATTAGCCATCTATAAGGCACAGTTCTAAATAATTTACAAACTATTAACTTTTATTTAACAAGTCATTAATAACTTGTTAACTAACAGTTTATTAATGGTCTATAAACCAATTATAATGGATAGTTATTCTAAAGTGTTACCAATATTTTATAAAAATTGGTACTAAGAAATAAAACATCATCAGAACACGCAAACATAGTTCAATTGAAAAAACTGTGACAAATGTTAACAAAACATTTATTAGACACAGAATTAGAAACAGGACAGGAGGCAAACCAACAATAACGGTAAACAAGACAGGAATTAAAACATGGCAGGACAAACAGGAAAAAATGCTTTGTTACAAATGGAAAAACAAGACTCAGCAAAGAGTGTGAATAAGGTGACTTTATAGTCCTAGTAATCAGTCCATCATGAGCTTTCAGCTTTGTGTAATCAGAAACTGGTAGTTTGAGCATTTGATTTGTCATTTAATTATTACGGGATTTTACTGAGTTGATTAAAATTAAATATCAAATACATTTGATTTATCAAATTAGGGGCAAATTTAAGGCTCTCAAAAATGGCGTGTTAAATTTAAATATTTAACGCATAAAAAAAAAAAAATAACGCATATAGGGCAGTTTTTTTTTTTTAATTCGTGTTGTGGCCGATGTGTGTTCAGGGATGGTGCATACATAGAGGCAACCTAGGCAGCCACCTTGGGCAGCAGAATAGTGAGCAAACACCCCAGTCTTCACTTTCATCTGCTACACCCACCACCTCTTTCACGGTCCTTACTTCATTCGCAAACCACAAAGAAATTTTAAGAAGACCAAGTACGCGCTTTTAGAAGAAAAGCTTCAACATAAAACAATTAATCTCGCATCACCAGGCTATCCTGCGTTTCCTCCAGAGTTTCATGCAATTTCGGGTGTTTCATTTTTAATCTTTAGACTTTAACATCAGTTCAGCAGTTCACTCTCATTCAGCATATTTACATTTAGGATGTTTTAATGGAATTTTCTACCTAATGGCAAACGGAAAGAAAAACCTCCACATTTTGAGACTCAAAAATTGCTGCTTACATGGTAGATTCCTAATCAGTATTATCTTAATCATAAAAGCGGAATGTTGATGTCCATGTAAATGTACTGTAGTGAAAGTGACAGATGAAGTCAAAGACAGCTCTATTCTCTGCCTTTAAGCTACTTCCATGAGCCCTCACAGCTTTACGTGTTTCCCCCTACAAGCTAATTTTTTTACGCATTTGCTTCACGTTACTGTGACAGAAGCCTTGCTTGAAAAATACAGCCATACTTCAGAATGCTTAGTTTAAGCAAATTTGATGAATGCGATCGTACTTGTTGATGAATCTGAAGGGATCCCTCGCTCACCGGGTCTGCTGTACTGCACGCGTTATCTCTGTGTGTGTGTGTGTGTGTGTGTGTGTGTGTGTTTGTAGTCCACTTAGAATCCAACATGGAAATCATTTTTGTTTGTTATTGGCATTGATTGCTTTGAAATTCAAATGAAACTTAAATGCCTGTGTTTTTATTTCTGTAATAAATACGACGTTTTGTGATAAATCAGGGTTAATTACCAAAATAGTCAGATTAATCACGTTTTCACAGCCCTAATATATATATATATATATATATATATATATATATATATATATATATATATATATATATATATATATATATATATACATACACACACACACACACACACACACACACACACACACGCACACACACACACACACACATACGTACAGTTAAATACAAATTACAGTTCACATGCGTTAAGCATTTCCTTTTGTAGAGCAAACTAGGTAAATGTGAGATGTAAATTCACATTAAAAGTCTTTCTACAGCTCTGCCCCAATGAGATTAACTTAACTTAAAGTAATGAGTTTGCAGAAGCTTTTTTTTTGGTGAACTTGCAAAGTTTTGCTCACAAAACTAATATGTTTATCTTAATGAGTTTGATTTAAGTAAATATGTAAAATGTAGGTGTACAGACATTTTTACAGTTTTTTTTTTTTTTGTCAAACTAACACCAAACCAACAAACAAGTAATTTCAACATTTTTCAATTTGGATTTTTTACAGTGCACCCGGAGAAGGATTAGACTATACTGTGGTATTGAGGTTCTTCAGGGTTCTACAGTTCTTGCCCTGGAGGGCCAATGTGCTGCAGAGTTCAGCTCCAGCCTCTTTATCTGTGGTTTTTAATGATCCCTTTTGATTAGCGTTTAATTGGGGTTAAAGCTAAACTCTGGATTTTATAGGCCAGGATTCGTGGTGTAATGTACATATCTGCTATATTAGTGAAATGGTTGAATGGAAAATATATTTTCTAGACACATGTCAACCCTGAATGGTGGTCTTATGAAAATCTGTCAGGGTGTATTATTTATTTTGTATTTTGTACTTTAAAAAAAGGACACAGCACTACTCCCTGAGGAACACCTTATACTGTCTTCTATAGGGATAAAAAGGACCTTTTTTTCCCTGTTTCAGAGTCTTGCTGTTTATCTATCCCCTGTCAGTGTGTGGCTTTGATATGGTTATCTAGTGAAGCCTGGGCTCAAGGGCAGGTTTGCTACAAACTATGCCAGAGAGCATCTTACCTCATCTCAGCCTATCTTAGAGATTTACTATTTGGTTTTTTGAGCAACACCAAGGACAGAGGTGCCCTTGATTTAGAATTTTGTTTAAAGCCAAACTGTTAGTCTTCATGATGGCTAATTATGTTAATTTCTTTTTAGCAAGAATTTTCAACCATTATCGTTTTACTCTGCCATTTTTTCTAACCAAATAAATTTGTTTACTCAAAAATGAAAATCTAGAAATGGAAGGAAAGGTGATTACAATATTTTGAGCTTTAAAAGTTTAGACTTTTGCTGTTTGTTGAAAGGAAATGGGTTTTCTGGGGGGAAGAAAGGAAAACCGCTTTGGCATTTTGATGTTCTCCTTGCATCTAAGGCAGCCTATTAGTCTCTTAGTCACATCCAGCACCTATACTCTCAGAGTTTTTAAGTTGGCTCATTTGTGCAAGGCAAATGGTAAGCCAGTGGAGTAAACCCTAATTTCTTGCCCCCTCCAGACCCTAATGGGCTCTAATGCAAGTATCCAGGGGTTCATAAGCCTTGCAAATTAGCCTGGCAATGAAAATTGGTTCTGTTATTAGGGGAAAATGGTGCCTTGTAACTTGTCTAATATAAGCCTCCTGAAAGCCTGATTATCTACATGCATCTTCAAGAAAGGCCAATGTTTTTTTTTTCTATTTCTGTTTGTTCCTAAAAAAGGAATGGCGTAGTAAATGTGATCCAGTTACTTTAATAAACAATTTCAAATTTGATTTAATGTGTCCAAGATGCCATGTTTGATCTGAGGACAAGAGAAAAACCTTGGATTATAGTGCAACAGTGTTAAAAGTATAGGTAAAAATAAAGCCAAAATAATAAACTAGGGCGATGCGGTGGCGCAGTAGGTAGTGCTGTCACCTCACAGTAAAGCCTTGTTTATACTTCTGCATCAAGTGAACGGCGTAACCAACGGCGCATGCAACACGCGTAGCTGTGCATTTATGCTGTGCACGCTGTCTCTGTTGGTCTGCATAAACACTTCCAAAATGCTAGTTGGCAGTGAGGTGTTAAGGTTCCTCTGTGTCGAGTGTCTTTGCCTGTGTTTTGTTCTTTCTGAACGCTTCCGGGATGTACAAGTGGCTCAGACTCGATCATTTTGAGGCAGGAACCGGCAGACGTGCAACAACTTTAACTATGAGGTAAACACAAAATAAAACTTTCAATTCAGAGCTCTTTCACGGGACTCCACACTTGTAAACAATCGCTCCATCAGGCTCGCGCCATTCGCGTGGTTCTCGATCCCGCCTAGACTCGTCAGCGCTACCAAGCCGACCAATCACAGAGCTTGCGCTACGCAAATGACATTCCACTCCAAAGGACATCACGTCAGCTCATCCTTTCTTTTACTAGAGCATTTCACCTCATTTAAACCTGCAGTCCATTAGATTGGACATTTGTTATGCAATTGAATGGGTTCAATGTTTTGCATTAAAAAAAAAAAAAAAAAAAAAAAAAAACATCCACTGCACAAAAGAAAAGAATGGCAGCTATTTGTTTCAAACACAGAAGCAAGCCACATTTCAAATGCTTTTTTTTTTCTAAATTCATGAATATGTTTGTAAGTATTTTATAATTAGAATGCAACAAAGAAGGATTGAATTAGAATTTATTAAAATGGACAGTGGTCTGTCACTGAAATCACACCTTTGGTCATGGTGATTGAACTGTCGTATAAATCTACACTATAATCTTTAGCAATGTACTGACAATTTTTAAAAACCATATGCATACACAGAAGATACAGTACTGTTCTTGAACATCTTAGTAATATCTCAGAGGTTTAGTTTGAGTACTGTATATCAAATGTTTATTTGCTATAAATAAACAAATATGTAATCTATAAAAAAAATCCTGAAATTGAAGTATAAATATTATTGTTCAAACGAGTGTCAAAAAATGCACACAGTAAAGTTCAAGAAGATATTGTATTGACTGTATTGATCAATGGATTATACTGTAGAGTATATGTTTACTAAGTCAGTGGTTTACTTTGCAGTGATTGTGGGACTCAGAGCTCAGTATGTTTTGGAATGTTTACCTTAGTTCACAATTGATTCAGAAAATCAGATCATTAGCAAGAACTCCATGAACTGAACTGTCAGATTAGAGAGTGATTCAAAATGAGCAGAGCAGCTGAGAGACCCTCATTTATTTGGTGGCGGCACAGGAAGGCTCTCTGTGGACGCCCTGTTTATCTTCCCTTTTACTCCACATCTACTTATGGCCAACCCCTTTGGGCTTACAGGAACCCTGGCAGTGAACCCCCTGTTCCCTCACTTTCTCTGTTGCTTAGCCTCTGGCAAACAGTGGTGACTCCACCATTCTGTGGACACCAGCCACGCCTCCATGTTCTGGCAGTTGGCAAAGAATCTGTCTGTCCCTCCGGCAGGATACTCCAGCATCATCACCATCACCACCAGTCCATGGTGGCAGACACTGATTATTCTCATATGATTGTTGGCACTGCAAATTTCCTCCAGTGGTGAGGGCTCTCCAACAGCATGTTCCAGGCTTCAGGATTGATGTGGAGGGAATGAGGTAGAAACAGTAGAACGGAAAACAAAAACTTTACAATTCATAGTGCAAAAAGTAAAGTAACTTAATTTTATAATCAAATAATAAAGCATAATTATGTGACAGCCTCTTATGTAAATTGCTGCTTAACCAAATCAAAGACTAGCACAAAAGCCACATTTTCACTATGGGGCCAGATGGTTCTCTTTACTTATTTGATTGATTCCGTGTTGATCTGTTTCGTTTTCTTCAACTGCAGTGCTAATAATTGAGCTCTATGGAATGTAAAACAAATGTGCCAGTTGTTGCCTTGGTTACCCGAATTTTTATTCTGTTTATAAAAAAATTGTAATAAAAATTGTGCATTCCTCTTAGCCAGCTATGGAGAAACTGGTGAAACAAAGTGGTGATGTATCACGCACTCACGCTCTACTTGTATCGTTGTGTAACCATGTCTAGAACTCTGGGCCGAGAAATGTTTATCGTCATTTACGTCACACCAGACTCGCATGAAAACATAGCTGGAACTGTACTTGATTTTTCTTAAAACCATTTTGCACAATGGTGGAAGTGAGGATAAAGCAGAGGTCACTAAACTAGATCTTGGAGGGCTGGTGAGCTGCAGAGTTTAGCCCAAACTTGCCTCAACTCACCTGCCTTTCATGTGTACTTAAGACCTTGATTAGCTTCTTCAAGTATTTAATTCTGCAGAACACTAGTCCTCCAGGACTGAACTTGTGAGCTCCTGTGCTAAAGTGTTCCAGACCTGTTATTTTCCGGTTTACTATTTTATTTGTATTACTCCAGACTCTGCTTATTCCTTATACCCACTGGTACAACAAATTTTAACCAGCAGCAAGGGCTCTCCAACAGCATGACCCTTCTTCCTCCCAGGTTTTGCCAGTAATGTAACACAGTTCCCATCCCATATCGGGTTCTCTCTTTTTAGCAGTCATCTCTCTTCTTTTTATTCTCCTGGAGCTGTTCTGTGAGACTCGAGGGCAGTTGTGGCCTAATGGTTAGAGAGTCAGACTTGTAACCCAGAATATGAGGGTTGATTCCTAGTACTAGGTGGGGTAAGTGAATGAACAGTGCTCTATTTCACCTCCAATACCCATGGCTGAGGTGTCCCCATCCCCTAATTGTTCCCAGGACACCATAGCGATTGGTTCCCAACTGCTCCATGTGCGTTTTAACAGCATGTGTGTGTGTGTGCTGACTGCTCAATGCTGTTTTTGTGCACTCGGATGGGTGAAATTCAGAGCACAAATCCCCTAACTCAGTTCTGCCCCACTCATCTCAAATATTAGTTTTAAACTAACAAAAACTAGCTTATCGGCGAGGTTGAAAAATAAATTTGTTTTCAGATTAAATATTTAACTACTGTTAAGCACACACCTGTATAAAAGGTTCCTGGTTCCAGAAAGAACATGCTGCAATACACACAGCAGCTGTGGTCTTAATGGCTGCTGTGCATTTGAAAGTCAAGCAAAAGGAAGGGGGTAAATAATAAAAGTGGCATAACAAAAGGATAAAATGCCCTAATTTCATCACAGGCATTTAAAGAGGAGAGCCAGCCAGAGAATCTCTCATGAATAAGAAACCCAGACGACAAAACAGCCGTTACACAGTCGGCTCAAGCACTGAGCAATATACAACAAAATGACCCAACCGGCCCACGCTGAGTCCAGAGGAATCCCAGGAAGCTCTCTTTTCCACAGCAGCTATTTTCTTCTCAACGGTTCAGTCAAGCGGGCTGACATTATTCAGGGTATGCTGACTGCATCTTCTGTACCCTGATGGTATTGATCTCTGGAGATGGAAAACACGACTGCTTGGCTACACACAAAAAAGAAAGAAGTGCAACATAGACAATAATGCTCGTCTACCAATGCGTCTAGGATGGAATTCAGAAAGGTTGGAGGATATATTGAAATAGGCTGACATTTATAAAGTAATATAGGCTTCATTGTAAAGGGCTAGCTTTCTAGAAAGGATCATTTACACCACGATTATTTGACTTGTCTGTGAGAGAAGATTTGTTGCTCCAGTAGGAAGTGGAGGGAAAGCCCATTTTGTTGCTCCAGTAGGAAGTGGAGGGAAAGCCCATTCATGCTCTATCTATCTATCTATCTATCTATCTATCTATCTATCTATCTATCTATCTATCTATCTATCTATCTGTCTGTCTATCTGTCTGTCTGTCTGTCTGTCTGTCTGTCTGTCTGTCTGTCTGTCTGTCTGTCTGTCTGTCTGTCTGTCTGTCTGTCTGTCTGTCTGTCTGTCTGTCTGTCTGTCTGTCTAAATAATTTTTTTTTTAAACAGTGAATAATTGCAATCATGCATTCATTTATTCATTTTCTTGTCGGCTTAGTCCCTTTATTAATTTGGGGTTGTTACAACGGAATGAACTGCCAACTTATCCAGCACGTTTTTATGCAGCGGATGTAGTTCCAGCCGCAACCCATCCCTGAGAAACATCCACACACACACACTCATTCACCTATAAAGCATGTCTTTGGACTCTGGGGGAAACCAGAGCACCCGGAGGAAACCCACGCAAATGCAGGGATAATAATTGTGATCAATTATTGTAATTAAATACATTCTTATATGCAAAATACAATAATGAATTCAAATGTAGTCATTGCGCACTTTTATTTTAAAGGTTCTGAACACTTTAAACAACTGAGGTGTTTTTACATAACTATTCTTTTAACTTATTATAACAGTTAAAATGTCTTAACTTAAACATTTATGTAATGACATCAAACCTAAAACCAAAGCTATTTGTCACTGCCAGGTCATTTAATGATAATTAAGTGAACATTTAATCAGTGTTTCTAAGTTCCTGTTCTTGTACCACACTGCTTTCAGATAAGCTTGATAGATGTGAGTTTCATGCCTGAACCTTGTTCAGAATTACAGGGTCCCTACAATGTCCACTACGCCCTACTAACATGAGCATAAGAATGTTTTTACTTCACTTCCGAACATTCATTCATAAAATACAAAGTCAGTGCAAATACACAAATATAAGGAAATTTCCGCCAGACGGCACAAATGCGTGACATATCTCCCATGAACAGCCTGAATCACATCTTATGCGCATATTCAAGTAATTCAACTTGACTGGAAAATTTATTCTCTAACATGATATTAATGCAATAAAGTATCTTTTATTTTACACACACATTTGTACAGTACAGCTATCTTTTAGGGTTGGGCCATGTCAACCAATTTGGCATCGTACAATGTCTAATGTGAAACATTGCGATGGTTGATGGCATCACCGTCGTAGGTGGCTTATGAATAATTAATTTATTTATAACAAATACATTTTTTAGCCTACCGTTTCATCTACCTGACTCGCATTGTCTTTGTTTTATCCATAACCAAATCATTAATAAATAAAAATACGTTTCACACAAATTACGACCTGTCAATCAATTTTCTGTGGGACTCTGGCATGAATAGGTGATCTATGTCGTTATAATGGTGTCGACAACCTTGGTTGATAAAAAAGGTGCACAACCAACAGGAACCAACCAACAGTGTTTGAGGTTTCCCTAAAATAACTAAGTACAAGCGTGAAAGTGAAAGATTGAAGCAGTGTACTGCTGTTGTGACACGTTATCTGATAGATTCAAAAGACTGAAAAGTTGTTACATGGAGACAAGATTAATATTTAGCGACTATAGTGAGACGCGATCCATCGGTACATCCTTGATGAACTGTGCGAAGTGCACTGCTCTCTGGAGTTTTGTGCTCAAAGCACCCGCTGACTGCTGGAGCTCAGACGCGCGCATACGCCGCAGCGCATGACTATGTGTGTCTGTGGTCACGTGATGTGCATTTTCAGTGGTATGGTGGGGACAGAGATCTTTTCAGAAATGCTTGGTAAAACGCCTTTGTGGAGGTGGAAGGTTTTCGTTCTAAAATGCCAGTTAAAAACTAAGACGAATTTGTGTAAGTGGGGCCTAAGTGTGTATTTTTTGCGAGCAGGTTGCCGCTGCGACAAGGATCACAATGGTGTATATCTGCAATTGGCAATGGACGATGGCATCATCTATCGACCCAACCATACTATAATTATGGGAACTTCATATACACATAGTGTTTTCAAAAAATAATATATTTTGTATAAGTGTAAATTATAAGCTGATTTTCCTAGGTCAAAATGTACTAATATTGCTATACTTTTTGGGACATTTGGTCCCCACAATAACAAAAATACAACACAATAAGTAGACAAACACTGTTTACTAAAAAAGTCTCACACACACACACACACACACACACACACACACACACATACATACATGTTTTATTTTACATCAGTCCATACCGTATGTTTATAACCCACATTTTTTGGCTATATTCTTTCTTTCTTTCTTTCTTTCTTTCTTTCTTTCTTTCTTTCTTTCTTTCTTTCGTCATCTGAAAGCATTTTAACAGTAGTTCATGTTATACTAAATCAGCTCGTATATTCTGCATATCTGAATATTAACATCAAAAATGGCTTCACCCTGCTAGAGCTGTTGATATGTGCTGATAGATCTCACCGTACACTTAGGACTTGAGAAACATCCCTTTAGCTGTGGGAGCATGAAGATGTGAACATTTCAAATCACCGGGGATTTGAAACAGCATGTCTTGTTTTTCTGAATCCTGGAATGTTTTGATGGGACCTCACAGTTTTAGTGGGCTGTGTTAACATTTGCATCTGCATCGCAGCAGGGCTCTTTGTCAATCAGGGCGAGTCGGAGGCCTGAAAACAGATGATTGAGGAGAAGGGAGATTTTCATGCATTTCGCTGAAACGCTTCACTGTACCTGACGGCATGCTAGAAATGCAATGTTGCCATGGTAACCCCTCCCTCAACAAATGACCTTGCCACTCTGTCTGATTTTAGCACCTGCTGAAAAGGGATATTCACTTTAAGGCGAGACACTGCAGGCAAAAGCAGGGTTTTTTCATGCACCTGCCAGTTTTCAGATTTTGCCCTTCTTAGCTTTTCATAAATTGATTTTCAAGTTTAATATAAAGAAAGCACCCAAAAATACACTTAAGCATTTGTTTTGTTGCACTTTGTCAATTTGTCTAACACATATAGGCTCATTCTGAAAACTCATTTTGAAGTACGTATGGCTGCATTTCACTTTTAAAACGAACGGTACGTGTTCCTTTTCGCCCTTACCAGCTGACCACTTACCTCTGTATGGACGGCTTTCCTGGTGTTACCAGTTTGTTTAGTAGCTCGCAACGTACGTAGATGGACTTGAGACCAGTGTTCATGTAAAATTTTCGTCATAAACCAAACAGGCTTCTACTGACAAAAACTATACAAAAACTAAATAAAATTAAATGATGATGATGACAACTATAATACAAATATAGTGACATTTTTGTTGACTAATAAAACGTTTTATGGAAAATATTACTAAAGTTGGTTTTATATTCACACATTCGTTCATTTAGAAGTCCCTTAATTGTTTACCATGTTACTTTCAATATTCGATCAGAATTAGCATGCAAGTATAATTTCAAAACAACATTTACACCATCTAATTCACTGTGAACAATGTTGTACTTTGATAGTCATTGGCTGCTAATATGATTTCTCTATTTACAATTCGCAAAGAATATTTTTCTGAAATTATGTTATTAGGAGAATGTCTAAATATCCGAATATAAAACCAACTTTACCTCTATAATCAATCATTGGCTCTACAAGCTTTAACTACCTTTTCTAAAATATTAAGGTGTTTATAGTGGAAAGTGTTATATAGCACTATATATAGACTTGTTTTGAAGTGCATCACCTCAAATGTTATTCATTATTCTTTTATATGTTATTATTGACATATGTCATTATTTTAAAGATTATGTCTGAGCATATGATTTTTCCTTGCTGCTTATGTGCTTTCATTAATCCGTCTCTCTCGCAACAAGTTCAGGCAAGGGATTGTTTATTAAGAAACCCATGGCAAGAAAATATAGAGTTCAAAGCAAATATCTTCATATTAAAAAGCATGTAGCGTAGCCTGGAAAGAGGCTGTGTGTGCATCAGAAAAACTGGGTGAGCCTCATGTATTGTCAAAATAATGTGCAAAAAAAATAAAACGCTGACTCTGCGTACTAACGTTACAGAACAGACTGGGCTGTGAATCATACGTGCCCATTGATCATTCAGATGATAGCCTACTTATTTTCTGATAACACACAAAATCTAAAAACTTTCTCTGTATCCGAGATGTTTTGAACTTATTTGAATGCATTCGTTTACTGGATTCTTGGACTGAGAAGTTTACAGGGGTTCTCTGGTTTGAGAAATGTCTGATCGTAAAACCTGCTTCTTTTTATTTGTAAGGTATTGTTTTTGTTATTATGTACTGATTCAAATTACTGGGGTGTGGGAGACGGACCGGGCACAGGCGCAATCATCGAATATATTCATTGCAAGTCGGTGACATGGTATTCACTGTTTCATCACTGTGACATTTATTCACATATGACTGGATGTGGTGGAATGTCATGACTTTGGTTACTGCAGGACGCTACTAAATGATGCGTATCAGAGGGGATTTAGAAGTGGGTATAAGCTGTGTGATAAATAAGTGGTATAACGTACCTGCACCAACCTGTTCTTACGGATTGCCTGCTTACACCCTCCAATGCACCATATTATCGTCATTTTTGATTGCGACTTGTAAAAACCATTTACGTACGTCCTTGTCCTTTTTTTATGAGCCATTTTCTGAAGCTTTGAATGCACCATGAATGCCGCTATATACACCTGATTTTTCATTTAATAAACACTTTATTTGTGAGACACACTGCCAGTTTTAAGTTTTTAAGTAATTTTAGATTATACTGTATGTTTACAGAAAACTTGCAGAAAAAAGATAAATATTTCAAATTACATGATCTATTTTGCAGACCTAAATAAGCTTTTTGCATCAGGCGTTTACACACAAATTAGGCAGTTTAAAAGTTTACAAAAAATTAATGTTCCTTTGAAATTACCCTTGGTGCAATAGATAATCCTGAATAATTAAAAGTGTTAAAATATTCTTTAAATTTATTTTATAACTATAAAATTTAATTACTAAACTATAAAGCATTAACTTGATAAGAAATGCTCTACTTTACCACAGTAAAATAATGCCTCCACTTATACAATAATAGAATCTGGTCTATATGACCATAGAAATATATGTACACTCAATAACAAAGTTGCATATTTGTAAAGTAAAGAAAATAAACAAGATGCCTTTCTTTCATGCAGCCTCCGTGAAATAGCGTGTCAGCAATGAACTGGCTACTTTACGGAAAGAAATGCATGCAGCGTCGGCAATCTTAATATTTTCAGCCACTGACTGAAAATAATGCTGCACTATTTTACTAACAAATTATTAAAATGTTTTATTTTCCCCCGACGCACTCTTAATAATTACTTTAGCCGGTGCGAGATTTTTGCACGCGCTTGAGCGCGGAATAAGCTATAAGCGCATATCTATCTATCTATCTATCTATCTATCTATCTATCTATCTATCTATCTATCTATCTATCTATCTATCTATCTGTCTGTCTGTCTGTCTGTCTGTCTGTCTGTCTGTCTGTCTGTCTGTCTGTCTGTCTGTCTGTCTGTCTGTCTGTCTGTCTGTCTGTCTGTCTGTCTGTCTGTCTGTCTGTCTGTCTGTCTGTCTGTCTATCTGTCTCTGTCTTAAAAAGGACTTATAAGTTTGATCCTATTCTAATGAGCGCCTTTAAATAATGTAGCCTAGCTATCAGTTGTCTGCAAGCATCAGTGTTTATTGAGATTAAAATAAGATTTAAAAAACAAATAAATTGAAAATGAGATAAAAAATATATTTATTATTATAGTAATGTGACTGCTTTGGGAAATAACACTCGTCGTAGACATCATGACTGATCGTGAAGGAACGTGTAGTCTGGCACATTTGCTACCCACGACAAGTCAAGATTTTATCAAGAAAAAAATTGCATGATCTGACATAGTGACTTTCAAAACCGACAATAAAAATCGTTTGTTCTGACCGGGGCTTTAGTCAACTAAAATCTTATAAAATGTTGTTGACTAAAACTACACTAAAACTAAAATGATTTAAAAGACTAAAATATGACTAAACTAAAATGGAAATTTGGTCAAAAGATTAAGACTAAGACTAAATCAAAGTTTGCTGTCAAAATGAACACTGCTTGAGACACAGAGAGGAATTTTACCATTGTACCTGCATTTTGAATGTGTGTACTGTACTGTATCAAGGGATATGCTCACAAATAACTTGCTTGATAATATGCAACATTCATTCTACAAAAAAAGTTTTCAGTAATTATGTGGCAATACAAGGAGATTCCCAAAATTCCTTCTATCAAAACGTTTGACTAGTATGTCCAAAAAGTGAAAAGAATTTTCATACCTATGATGCTCATCTATAGTGAATATTTCACCAGCATGGACCATGCCACACGCTTGGCTAGACTATATTTTAGAGATGTATGGATCAAAAGAGGGGCGAGGCAGTGGTGCAGTAGGTAGTGCTGTCTCCTCACAGCAAGAAGGTCGCTGGGTTGCTGGTTCGAACCTCGGCTTAGTTGGTGTTTCTGTGGAGTTTGCATGTTCTCCCTGCCTTCGCGTGGATTTCCTCCGGGTGTACTGTGGTGTTAGTAACTGTACTATGGACCAGGTTTTGGGAGGCCGCTCCGATCGGATACTATACCAAAGTTGGTGACCTGGGGGTGTTACAGACTGAACCAAAAAGCTGAGGAACAAGGATGGGGTGAAATTACAGGTGTTTCCGGGAGAAATAACAAAAATGGGAGAGTAGCGGGAGATGGGTCTGAACTACGGGAGACTCTTGGGGAAAAACAGCAGTGTTGACAGGTATGATGTGAGGCGTGGTGAACTTTCCTGAACTTTTGTTAAAAAGTAACTCTATTCAATGAAATACTGTTCCCTTTAAAATTGCATATTTAAATGTAACAATTTCAACAACTTATACTACAAAAAAGTTCGCAATTCTTCATGCAATCAGTCAACCAGGAATGTATGGTAAAAACTTTTAGTTCATTTTTTTATTACCTTATTCACCTGCAGTGTCCTGCCCATCCAGGGTGTCTGAGGAAAGTGGGGAAATAGTATCTAAACATATAACACGCTAGAGGAAGCAGAATTTTGGGCTCTTTTTTTCTATGAAGTGGGCTCTTCTGGGAGATTTTCTTTTTCTTTAGAATGCCTTCTGGCTGTTAAGTTAGACACTATCTCAAATTTACACCTTGGAAGATTTTTTCCCTTTGGAGTAGACAGACAACAGCAGGGAAGCCGAGTGCTCCCCATGACTTTTCCACACATGAAAACAGCCAAGAGTTTCTGTTATTTGGAGCAGGTTTGTTGTGTGCGGTGCAACTTTTGCATTGTGTTGCGAGTTTTTATTATTAAATGATGGCGGGACGTGTTGTTCTCACTCACAGCTTACGTGGAGCTGGCCCCGGTTGCAGTTGGTTATTACCTGTCAGGTACGCACTGCATACTGTAGGTATGTGTTTGGTGCAGGACCAGAATCCAACCCTCAAAACCTCCTATTAAATCCCTGTGTGACTCTATTGTGTTTGCTCAACCCCTTTTAAAGGAAGAGTTCACCCAAAATAAAGATTGCTCTATCTCAGGGCATTTAAGATGACTTTTTTTCTTCAGTAAAACATTAAAGTTTTTTTTATTTTTTTTAGCTGAAACTGTTGCTTGATGATTCATAAAAGTCAAGTCATTTTTACTTTGAAAGTGAAAAAGCACAAACGTGCAAAACTAAATTAAAACCCATGGCTCCTGGTGATACATTACGGTTTTTATTCATACATTTTTCTTTTGCTTAGTCCCTTATTTATCAGGCATTGCCATAGTGGAATGAACTACCAACTATTCCAGCGTATGTTTTACACAATGGATGTTCTTTCAGCCACAACCTAGTACTGGTAAAAACCCATACACACTCACATCCATTCAAACATGGGAAGAACATGCAAACTCCACGCAAAATTGCCAACTGAACCAGCCGGGACTCAAACCAGGTCTTATTAAGCAAAATAAATATGTATATATTGGTTTTTGTAAGAAGCTAAATATTATTTACAACTTTATTACCTTTAATCCACAGCCTCAGCAAATTGAGTTGATCCACATATATTCATTTCATTTTGCCTCTTAATTGCTAATAAACATTGACTTCCGTTTTATGAATCACATTGGATTATGGTTTCAGCTAAAAATTTTCTTTAATGATTTACTGAAGAAAAACGTTACCTTTTTGATGGCCTGATAGTGAAAAAAATGAACAGTGCAACTTAGTGAACTTCCCTTTAATTATTATGTTGTGCTCATCTGTGCTTTCCTCCTATATTTGTGCAAAATGCAAATGTTCAATTGGTTGCTCTTGCAAAAGTTTTCCTAAGCCTGGTGAGCAGCTGGATCCAAAGCACATCAGCATAATGATTTAGCTGCTTATGAAGTCATTAAATATCGATCGTTTCACAACATCACTATAAAGTAAGCGTTTTAGAAAGCTGTAAAATATCTGACTCTCATATGTTTCTTTATACACACAAATACTCTATATATACTTAAGCAATATTGTATGCAATATTATAATGTTATTATGTGCATTTTTTTCAAACATTTTTTCAAACTACTTTTTATTATCTAACTATTGTGCATAATTACGTATAAAATGTATAAAAAATTTATTTGTTTATTTTTATTATTGTTAATTATTTATTTACTTTAAATCTGCAGTTTTTTTATATTTATATAAAAAAAAAAATATTGTATGCCCACATTGTATGTGGGGAAAACAAGGAGAAAATATGTCTTAAATCAGGAGTTTTTGACAATGTGTTTATTGCCTTTGTGGAATATTATGGAAATTAAATACAAGTAGAAGGATATATATGACTGAATATAAATGTTTGCCATGCTCTTTAAAACCTTTTTTATCTTAAATATTTATGTATTACTTATATTTATATATATTTATTTATTATTATAAAATTATATATTTTGTCAACACCATTGCTTCGTAATATTTACTGGATTTTGCAGTGCATATAACAACATAGATGATAATAATAATAATAATAATAATAATAATAATAATAATAATAATAATAATAATAATAATAAATAATAATAATAATAGTAATAATAACAATAATAATAATAAAAATAATAAAAATAATGATAATTATTAGTAGTATTAGTATTAGTAGTAGTATTGAAACTATTATTTTAGTTTTATTAATAAAACGTAAAAAAACAATACAGAAAATCTCCATTTTGATCCACTGTAGTTTCCACAGTATGTAGAAAGCTTTTTCCCGCAATCAATTTACTTCAGAATAAAAAGGGTTTGCAATGTTTCATTGTTCTTCTAGCTTTAAATTCAGCCTGTAGTCTTTATTCATCCTTACCACACTTTCAACTCATTCCTTTCACTGCCTCACTGAATGAAAATGACTGGCACAATACAGAGCTTCAATTAACTTACACATAAAATGAAGATTGCTAGAATGACGATTGTGTTGTCATTATGTAATATTGCAATACCAGTTCTCAGTGAGTCAGACAGATCGAGCTCTTTTAGTAGTCTGGAATTCATTGTGGCTTCAGACACTTGTTTTCATGCATTAATACTTCTATTCTCATTTCAGGGAGCTTTGCCTTGGCTGATCTGGGCATGTGTGAGCCTCCTCCGCCATCCAGTGTTTACTGTTCAGATATAAGCCTGCTGCAGGACAGATACTCTCTGAATGCCGTATCTGACGCTGATTCAGACCCCGAGGGTGTGATGACCCCAGAGCGGGCCGTGCAGCTGTGGAGCAGACAACCACTTAAGTCCCGCCGCAGCTCCTGCCTGTCCAGCCCGGACCACTCAGTCCTCACTCTCACTGACTCCGAAAACGAACACAAGACTGATGAAGAATCAGGTAAGAGAGAGAAAGAATGTTGAAACAAACGGCGACACAGAGGTGATTGAAGATTTATCAGAAGGGTAGTGCATTAAAACTGTAAAAAAATCTGTATTTTAGCGAGACTACACTGTTTGACATTGTATTTTTGCGGTAACTTACTGGCAGCCCTGTTGCTAGAAAGTTACCGCAGATGCCTCTTTACAGTAACTTACCTATAAATGTGTTTTACAGTAGCAGAGCCTTACCGCAACTTCTTTTTATGATACAATGCCCCTTTTCACATTAGATTTTTTTCAGTATAAAACTTTTACAGTCCTTCTACTGTAATTTATTTACATTTTTACTGGCAGTAAAAAAAAAAACATTTATTTTTAGTATTCAGTATTAAATTAAATAAATTCCAAACAAGTGACTGTTTTTTCATTTACTGTTTCATTTTCCCTACAGTACTCTGATTACAGTAGAATACCGTAAATTCCTATTATGCAGTAAGTTACTGTAAATGTTTTCTAATGACCCACAAAGCAGTGCATGTTACAGTAGTGAGCTGTAAAGAATGCATGTTGTATTGTGCTTGGTGTTTTTGCAGTAAAATCTTGTAAATTGCAACAAGGTCTAGCAAAATATTTCGAGGATGAAAGTTGAAGTAAGTGAAGATTGGTGGGTGAAGCGGGAGTGGGTTAGTTGGGTCGAGGTTGTTGTGGACAAGGGGGGTCTTGTGCCGGAGGGAGGGGGGTCTTGGGTTTGGGGTTGGGATCTGCTGGGCCTATAATAGTATCTCTGGGGGTCCCAAAATGGCATGGGGCCTTAAAATTGTCCTATTTCCCCCCCTGGCGGTGCCCCTGACCGTCATTGTGCAATGGTTTAGTGAGAGTTTGCAGGGGGAAAATGAGCTCGATGAATCATTTCATTAGGACTTTTTAAATGATTCCCAAACACTGAGGCAGTATTATTTTCATTGTGTCATACACTCTCAGAAATAAAGGTACCGACTCGGAAAACGAACACAAAACTGATGAAGAATCAGGTAAGAGAGAGAAAGAGAACGTTGAAACAAATGGTGATTTAAGAGTTATCAGAAGGGTAGTGCATTTAAACTGGAAAATCTGTATTTTAGCGAGACTACACTGTTTGAAATTGTATTTTTGCGGTAACTTACTGGCGGCACTGTTGCTAGAATGTTACCGCAGCTGCCTCTTTACAGTAACTTACTTGTAAATGTGTTTTACAGTAGCAGAGCCTTACCGCAACGTCCATTTTGGTATAATGCCCCTTTACATTTTTCAGTATGAAACTTTTACAGTTCTTTTATTGTAATTTATTTACATTTTCACTGGCAGTAAAAAACATTTATTTTAAGTATTCAGTATTGAATTTATTAAATTCCAGACAAGTGATTGTTTTTTCATTTACTGTTTCATTTTTGCTACAATTACAGTAGCAGTACTTAATTACTCTGATTACAGTAGAATACCGTAAATTCCTAATATGCAGTAAGTTACTGTAAATGTTTTCAAATGACCCACAATGCTATAGTATACAATATCACAGTAGTGAGCTGTAAAGAATGTATGTGGTATTTTGAAAATAAAATACCACATTAAAATCCTGTAAAATTGCGGCAAAGTCTAACAATTCTAAGTCTAACAAAATATTTCAAGGATGAAAGTGGAACTAAGTGAAGATTGGTGAGTGAATCAGAAGTGGGTTAGTGGTGTTGAGGTTGTCGTGGACAAGGGGGGTCTTAGGTTTGGGGTTGGGGTCTGGTGGGTGTATAATAGTATCTCTGGGGCGCCCAAAATGGCATGGGCCCTTAGAATTTTCCTAAATTTCCCCCCCGGCACCACCCCTGACCGACAATGTGCAATGGTTTTGTGAAATTTTGCAGGGAGAAACTGAGTTCAGAAATAAAGGTACGAGAGCTGTCACTGTGGTAGTATCTTTTCAAAAGGTACACATTTCTACTTGAAGGGTCCATGTTGGTACCCCAAAAGAATATATATGTACCTACAAATTTTAAGAGTAACATACTTTTTAGGTACTAATATGTACCCTTGAGGTATTAATATGGATCTTTTAGGTAGAAATTTGTACCTTTCAAAAAGATACCACCCCAGTGACAGATCGTGTACCTTTATTTCTGAGAGTGTTAAGTAACTGGAGGATATTGTATATGTAAGCATTCAATTGTTCTGAAGCAGTTTCTAATTCCAAAATGTCACTTTAGAAGCAGCATTTAAATTATTTTATTGCATTAAGTGCTTTAACAAACAGAGGATTTTGCTCACAGATCCAGATAAGGCTGAACGACAAAAAAGTAAGAGAGAGACTTTAACATTAAAATGCTTCAAGTGTGATTTACCTTCAAGTGTGTAATGCTTTGTTTAGCAGTAATTTGAGTTTCTCCTTTAAAGACTGTAGGACAGATTACTATATGGTCTCTGATGCTATCTGATGGTGGAAGAAGGTCACATTAACTGCCAACTGTATGTTCCCAGTTGTAATATCTATATTATACAGTACCTTTGCTATCTATCTATCTATCTATCTACAGTATCTATCTATCTATCTATCTATCTATCTATCTATCTATCTATCTATCTATCTATCTATCTATCTATCTATCTATCTATCTATCTATCTATCTATCTATCTATCTATCTATCTATCTATCCATCCATCCATCCATCCATCCATCCATCCATCCATCCATCCATCCATCCATCCATCTACATACAGCGGGGGAAACAAGTATTCAACACATCATCATTTTTCTCTGAGAGCATATTTCTAAAGGTGCTGTTGACTTGACATTTTCACCAAATGTTGATAACAGCCAAAGAAATACATATATGAAAAGAAAACAACACTAATTAGTTCACAAATTAAGTTATGTGTAATAAAATGAAAGGACACGTAAAAAGTATTGAACACATGAAGAAAGGGAGATGTAGAAAGGCGGTGATTTCAGCAAGAGAATAATCCAAAACACAGCCAAGGAAACTCTCAAATACTTTCAAAAATCAAAAAGAAAATCAAGCTGGAGAATTGCCCTGCCAATCACCTTACTTGAATCCAATAGAAAATACAAAATAAAGATCAGCTTGGATAGATGAGACCCACAGAACCATCAAGATTTTTACACTGTTGAAGTCTGAAAAAAATCACACCTGAGCATGTGACTTGATATGAGAGTCATTTTTATATTTGTATATTTGCATATGTATACTCTCACATATGCACACACTATTGTTTGACTATTCTTAATCAAAGAAATGCAGCCTTGTTAAGCATGATAAAACATTAAAAACTCATTGATAGCAAGCCTCTTCTCTCCCTCATCGACTCTGAAAACGAACGCAAGACTAATGAAGAATCAGGTAAGAGAGCGAGAGAAAAACACTGAAACAAATGAAGAGGTAAATGAAAAGACACCGGTGATTGGAGATTTATCAGAAGGGTAGTGCATCTAAATTAAGTGGAAAATTTGTAATTTAGTAAGACATTAGTTCCAACAACGAACACCGGTGTAATGAGACATCTAAATGAAATGTTCTCATTTCCCCCCAAAGGCCTTTAGTCTTTTTTCTTTTAGGGTGAAATTGAGCATATTGAATCATTGAATAAGACCTATTTAAATGATTCCCAAACACTGAGGCGTCAATATTTGTAAAGCCGTGGCATTTTCTGAGAACTGCATTCACTGCATAGGCGAGATCAAAGCGATTTACAGACCAAAGAGGAATCATCTCAATGCCTGAGATCTCAAGTGGCGCTTTCTCTTTGATAGAACAAGACATCATTGCCACAAACCAGCCCATCTAACTTTCCAATGTCAAGTGGCGCATTACGCATTTATCTGGTTATCAGGTCATATTTTTAAGATGCTCTTCAGCGAGTGTTGAACTGACACAGTTGTGGATTATTCTTTTCATATAGCAAGCTCTAAATGCTAGTGTGTTAAGGCAGAGACTGCTGAATGAATGGCTGCAGTTGTACGGTACTTCAGTTATCAGATTCATCTGAATAAAACATCCCCAATTGACAATCAACTCGTTGAAAAGCTTATTTTAAGATTATTCTTTTTTTATTATATCTATTTTAAGGCCTAGATTTTTATTTTTACATATTACGCATTAAAGGCGTCAAGACAGATTAATTTATGTTCATTGAAGTTGACCTTTAATGTTATTATTATATAAAATAAATGTATTCTGAAAACGTAGCCTATCTACCTTTCTGGAGATCGTGAATTATGTAGCCAGAAGTACGTATGGCTGCACTTAATTTTTAAAATGAACGACCAAAACAACGAGGTTTGAGAACGGTTTTAGAAATCAGGTAGACAAAAACAAAAGCCAAAAAATAAAATAAACAAGTAAATAATGGCGAGAATGTGGTAAAATCCTAAAACGTAGCAAAGATCAGGTGAGGGCTTTTTTTTCTGGATTGCTTTTGAAAATTGTTGGTTGGGTTTAGGGAAGTAGGGGGGTGGGTCAGTCAATACAACTGGTTGGGTTTAGGAAAGGAGGTGGGTGGGTCAGATTTACCTTGTGATGCCGTTGCTTTTCGCGCTTACCAGCTGACCGCTTACCTCTGTGTGGATAGCTTTCCCACCACAACCAGTTTGTCCAGTTAGCTTGTTCTGTATGTCGGAGGACTGTAGACACAGAAAGGACCACCATAACAACGAGTCCAGGGAAAAGCGGTTCCCCAAATCAGGTAAGACAAAAACAGAATCCAGAAAAATAATGTCAAAAAGTTCATAACAGAGTGAGAATGTGGTAAAATCCTAAAAAAACATAGTAAAAAATCAGATGAGGGCATTTCTTTTTCTGGACGGCTTTTGTAAGTTGTTGGTTGGGTTTAGGGAAGGAGGAGGATGGGTCAGCCGATTGGCTGGTTGCCCAGTCAATCATTCAGTCAGTCAGACAGACAGACAGACCGTTGTTACGCCCCTCCCGGGATGTATTTCGCAGTCTCGAGAAACGTCCATGGGACTATGTTTTCAGTATAAGCCTGGGTTGTTTTTATTTTAGTTAGTCTAGATGTAGAACATTGCACATCTTACAGTTATTCATTCATAATCAGATTTATGAATATTCTTTCACAGTGCCAATGTTCATCACTACATATTTTCTTTAAATGTAAAATGTGCCATATTTAGATAGCAATTGTTCAGAATGTGCAGCTAAATTGCAGCATCAGTTATTAATTAAAACACTTCTTCCTGTATTTGAATTCAGTTATCATCAAAATGAGTGACATCAAAGACAAAGCGAAATTCTTGTTCGTGTTTGGAATCAAAACCCCAACTCTGTGACTTACAAAATGTTGAATTAAGAACTATCAAATGTCACAAATCATCTTTCACTCCAAACAGAAAAGAAAAGAATAGAATAAAGAAAAGAAAAGGAAAAAAACCAACCTGAGGAACCGAGTGGAGCAAAGTGTTTAGGGAGGAGATGTGAAACTGCAGGGGGTTTTGCTTTAGGAAGTGAGCGTGCCTGCAGAAAGATGAAGCAGATCTATAGGCTTGAATTGAAGCAGTCATCGTTCAAATGCTCCATTCCTGGACATCAAGGCCAGCGCATGCATTAATGAAAGCAGGCTGTTGCGAAAGGAAAAGCACAATGCTGGATTTATGAAACCAGCAGCGAGATGCAATGAGCACCAGGTGCGTCTCATCACACACTGCCAGCGCTGCTCTAGTTTTTGGTCCTTTCTAGAAACACGCTCTTATTGTGAGTCTTGTTCACGTGTGCTGACCAGTTGAGGGACTGAAGGATTATAATTATGAAAAGGGAAATGCAAGGGTAAACATGAATTCCGAAGAAACCTTGCACAGAGCCTGTCATTCCATACTTATTAAAATGTGTGTGAACTTATTTTTTTTTTATAGTTTTTTTTATATTTATATTAATTATATTATTCAATAATGTGGACATTTTGAGATGATTTGTGTATGATATGATTTGTAAAGTAACATTTTTGTATTTTAGTGGATGTATAGATTTGCATTGAAAACCTTAATATAATAAGTGACAAAAATGTTGTTTTTCTTTCTTATTTATCACTTTTCAGCATCTATACTGCTATACTTCAGAAAGTCTGCATAAGTCTGACACTAGGTATTGATTTCACTCACAATAGCCGAGGATTCAGAGTCCTGTAATGTAAAGAAATGAATGAATTAGTTGTGCTGCTAGAGATGATCGCATTATTCCACTTTGAAAACCTTCTTTTGGTCAAGCTTGTTTTACTTTCAGAGCAACACATCAGTGGAATTTGATATCACAATCTGTTCGAGAATGTGTATATTTAATTTATTTCCGTATAGTTTTAAGAAATCTAGTAATAATCAACATCAGTTGAACATTAGTTTTTTGCTATTGTTGTTGTGGTTGTTTTTTGCTGTTCATTTAAAGGTTCTATAAAATTTAAATATTTTTTTTAGATGTTAGTTTCAGTCAGTGACAAAATTTACATTCACATTACATTCACATTTTCACAAACTTCAGTTTCTCACCAGAGCTTGAGCAATCAAATCCTCTCTAGTGTCTGACATGTTTCGTCCTCTTCAAGACGCTTCTTATTTGCTTTTCATTTGAGGAACTTTAGCTGAACCACTCTTACTGTTAAAACAAAATGCTATTGGCTACTTTTTAAAAGAGGAGGAGCAACTCTTTGGCCCACACTCTTTTCATTTTTTAGTTGAGATTACGTCAAGCATCAAATAAAGATGCACATTTTAAAGCACTTCATGGGTCCTATAAGTATTGTTTATAGTTTGAATTAGATTTTTATCAATCTGTCAAGGGATGACTAGTGAAAAGTTGTCTTTGAGCTAATTTGGATACATTTACATTCTTGAGGAATGTTGATAGATGTACACTGTTCCAAAATGATGTGATAAAGTGAAAAAACACTATGAAAGCTGTTGTATGGGTGATATTGAAACAGCATTAAATGTTGGTAGTGGATGTCTATCTCCCTCTCTCTCCATCCATCCATCCATCCATCCATCCATCCATCCATCCATCCATCCATCCACCCTTTGTATAATAATAATAATAATAATAATAATAATATCTATTCATGCCATCTTTCCATCCATCTATCCATCCATCCATCCATCTATCCATCTGTTAGTTCATCCATCCATTCTAGTTATCTGTCTATTCTAGTCATCTGTATGTCCATCCATCCATCCATCCATCCATCCATCCATCCATCCATCCATCCATCCATCCATCCATCCATCCATCCATCCATCCATCCATCCATCCATCCATCCATCCATTCTAGTCATCTGTCTATTCCAGTTATCTGTCTGTCCATCCATCCATCCATCCATCCATCCATCCATCCATCCATCCATCCATCCATCCATCCATCCATCCATCCATCCATCCATCCATCCATCCATCCATCCATCCATCCATCCATATTATTATTAATATTAATATTATTATTTCTAATATAATTATTATTATAATTAGAGATTGGTCTCCTGTGATCAATATTCAGCTAGTTAATAACACCCTCAGTTGAAAAAAAAATATTTGACTTAGGTTTTAAGCCCTGCACCATTTTTTTAGTGGAAAGTGCCAGTGGCTGCTGCACCTCTAGAGACTTTTCATAGGATCTTTGGTGTGTCTTTGAAGGAAGGGACTTTGAGCTTTTTTTGTTTGCTATACTGGTTGATGACAGAGCCACCGAAAACCTCTCGAGACCCCAGTGAAAGACTCTGAAGGCCCTCAAGACATTAAAAACAGTAAAAGGCAATATTTTCAGCTGCAGCGCTTCATTTGACAAGTTCAACTCCTCTGTCGTTTTTGCCCTTTCTTTAAAGTGTATGTAAACATATGATCAATGCTGACAGTTTCCAAAACAGAAAGAGAGACTATGACAGTTATTTATGGAATAGAAATGAGGAGTGAAAAAAATGCGGACGCATTTCTGAATGTCTAATGGTGATTATCGCATGTGCTTTTGATACGTTTGCCAGATGGACTCTTTTTTTTAGTATCATTTTCGTATTCTTCAAAAAAATTTTACCACAATATAAATGATATCCAGGTCGGTCAAATTCCCATACTTAAAACATTCACATTTAGATGACTGCTTCTGTGAATAATCTTAATGAATATCTTCTTCAAGGACGACTAAAATGATGTCAGTGAAGGCATTTAGCAATTTAGTTTATTGTACAAATCTTTTATACAAAATTACTCGAAAGTCACAAATATATAAAAAATAAAAATATTAAATAAATTAATAAATAAATATATTTACTTTTTTAGGTACACCTTTCCAACTGCTTGTCTAATCAGCCAATCACATGGCAGCAACTCAATGCATTTAGATCTGCTGCAATTTTAGAGAAGATTTAAGTGACTTTAAACATGGCATGGTTGTTGGTGCCAGATTTCAGAAACTGCTGTTCTACTGGGTTTTTTTTTAGTACACAACCATGTCTAGGGTTTACAGAAAAACAGTTCTGTGGGGGCAAATGCCTTGTTGATGCCAGAGGTCAGAGGAGAATGAAAGGACTGGTATGAGTTGATAGAAAGACAATAGTAACTCATTATAACAACCACTCATTACAACTGAGGTATGCAGAAGAGCAACTCTGATTGCACAACATGTCGAACCTTGAGGCAGATGGCCTACAGCAGCAAAAGACCACACCGGGTGCCACTCTTGTCAGCTAAAAACAGAAAACTGAGGCTACAATTCACACAGGCTCACCAAAATTGGACAATAGAAGATTGGAGAAACATTGCCTGGTCTGATGAGTCTCGATTTCTGCTGCGACATTCGGTTGGTAAGTTCAGAATTTGCCGTCAACAAAATGAAAGCATGGATCCATCCTGCCTTTAACGGTTCAGGCTGGTGGTGGTGGTGTAATGGTGTGGGAGGTATTTTCTTGGCACACTTTGGGCCCATCAGTAATAATTGAGCATCGTGTCAACACCACAGCCTACCTGAGTATTGTTGCTGACCATTTATACCCATCTTCTACTTCCAGCAGAATAACGCTCCATGTCATGAAACGCAAATCCTCTCAGACTGGTTTCTTAAACATGACAATGAGTTCACTGTACTCAAATGGCCTCCATAGTCACCAGATCTCAATCCAGCACCTTTGGGATGTAGTGGAACAGGAGATTTACATAATTCGTCTTTGATTTATTTATTTTTATGTGAAGTGAAATGTTTGTGGTCACTAAGAATGTATTTAGACCTAAAAATATATGTATACACTGACATTAAAAATAAATGTAAATTGCCTTAAATGTTTGCAGGATCACATGAAACTGCAGATACTGATGCTGAAAATCTGGCTTTCTTTTCTAAATGTTAACTAAAAATACAAATCAATATATATAAAAAAAAATGACATCTTTATTTCTTTTCTTTTCTTTCTTTCTTTCTTTCTTTCTTTCTTTCTTTCTTTCTTTCTTTCTTTCTTTCTTTCTTTCTTTCTTTCTTTCTTTCTTTCTTTCTTTCTTTCTTTCTTCCTTAATTTAAACTAATAGACTCTGGTAGCAGAGTGACATTATTTTTAATTCTATTATTCTGTTCTGTTCTAATTTGTTTAAAAATAGGTGCATAAAAAAATGAACGAATAAACAGCATACAAACGCAGGGCTGGAGTGGGACTCCTTTTTAGCCCTGGAATTTCAAGCCTTAGACTGGTCCACTTCAGTTCACGACTGAATATATTCAAATAAGGTCATTTTCAATTCAGTACTTCACAGTGAAGATTCATTTGAACAGTTAACACAATGTAATGGTTAACAGTTTCAGTATCCATTTTCCTTGAGAGTTAGTGCTCATAAATTTCCAAGCCTTGAAATGAAAAAAATATCAAATAAATACAAATTTGAATTAAGTAACATGTATAAAATAAAGATTAAAATCCAATGTATTGAATTTTCTATTGACACTATCATATCTTTTTCAAAGAAACAGCTGCTTTACAACTTTAAATATTTGTCATAAATATGAGAACATCATAAAGGGTAGCTAAATCTCCAACACTATTCTTTAAAACATCACTATGTCCTTTTCTGCAATATCTAAATATGTATGTTGTTAAAGCTTATTTGTTTGGATTTAATAACTTGAAATATGAAAATATGAAATATGATGCATTTCAGTTTTGAATTGTTTGCATTTGAGGATTTATTATTGAGAATATTCATATGTGTTGTTCAGATCAATATTCTGTGCATTTTGCATTGAGGATATGTAGCATGTTAAAAATTGTGTGCGGGCTCTTTAAGAACTGCGTCTTTTTACTTTAATTTATTTGTGTATCTCTGAATGAAGATTAAAAGTAAACATCTGATAAGAAACGGACTTCATAGAATTCTTTATTGGACATCAATAACCTGCAGGCTGCATTCTGCTCATGTAGTTGCGAGAAAAGAAATAAAAATAGTGGAGCTGCGGAAATAATGAATAAAAAGGTTGAGGCTATGGCTAAATAAATAAATGAATGAAAAAAGTGCGTTAGACTGCAGGCAGCTAAGAACACCGGCCCTCGTTGCCAAAAACGGGAGTAGTAACTTGGAATACTCGTGGTCCTCCCGATTAGGCAATCCGGGCCTGCACAAACATTTCCCATGCTATACCAACGTTTCCTGCTGAATATTTATGATTTTTTTTGTCTAAAGCATTCTTAGTGACCACAAACTTTTCACTTCACCACAAATAAATAAAGCAAAAAAGAATAAAGAACCAGTATATAAACATTTCCCACACATTCAACTTTTTTTACACCAATAATTAAATCTTCCCTATACAGTCCGCACCCACTCAGATGGCTGCATCCATACATGAGCATCTGCTTTCTCTCCAGCTGTGTTTGTAATTAGCAAAAAAAAAACCCTGAAATGACGTCTTTTCTACAAACACCTGCCGTCCACCTCCATCGACTCTCCTTCTCGGGCTTTTCTTCTCAGTAATGGACACCCGATCCACAGTGCAGAAGTTGAGTGTGATGTGCATTAGGCCTGTGGTTGGTGTCGGTGGTGGTGTTGCTGCTGTGACAGACATTCACCACAGCGTCGGCGTTTCTCATGCTGGGATCAGCGTGACGCTCTCTGAAGAATGGCTTGTATTGTTTCCACCGCTGCTCTGAGCTGCAGTCTTCAAACATCCTCGTGGCGGCCCACTGATCTTTGTTTTTCTCTTTCTTCTCGCTTCTGAACTTCCCTTTCAGTGCCACAGGCAGAAATTGAATCCCTTTCGCCTAAACTTCTGCCTACCGAGAACGAAGACCACGTCAAGTCTGTGTGGGTTACTTGAACGCTAAACGCCCCTGTTATGCTATTTTAATGGTTCCTTTTTTATGTTTTGGAGGTTTCCTACAATAGGTTTACATCCATCCAAGGTGAAAAAAGTTAGATTTTCCATAGTATGCACTCAAAATTAACAAATTTATCCAAGAGTCTTTCACGATTTGGTTAAAGATTCATTTTCTTTGAATCCCTACATAATTTCTGAGAGCCTGCTCTGCTCTAGTTGGATGGCACAGTCTTTTGTGATTGGTCTGTTTACAATGCATGTCAGAAATAAGGCGTCAAATATCATATCAGAATTTAGGTTTCCTTCTTTCACTGTTTATATTAAGGATTGTGTATTATGCAATTTAAGTATGTTTCGATGTATGCACAATCGTTGCATAGATTTCATAAAGTTGGTATGTAGATGTAAGCAAAAAGTATTTCTGTGCAACCATGTTATTATTGTAAGCAAAGAGTTTGTACTGTATGTACACACAATCATTTTATAGATACAGTTGAAGTCAGAATTTATTTTTTCCCCAATTTCTGTTTAACGGAGAGCAGATTTTTTCAACACATTTCTAAACATAATAGTTTTAATAACTCATTTCTAATAACTGATTTATTTCATCTTTGCCATGATGACAGTAAATAATATTTGACTAGATATTATTCAAGACATTTCAAGCTTAAAGTGACATTTAAAGGCTTAACTAGGTTAATTAGGTTAACTGGGCAGGTTATGGTTATTGGCAAGTTATTGTAAAACAATGGTTTGTTCTGTAGACTATAGAAAAACAAAAAAGCTTAATGGGGCTAATAATGTTGACCTTTTAATGGCTTTTAAAAAATTCTAAACTGCTTTTATTCTAGCTGAAATAAAACAAATAAGACTTTCTCCATATGAAAAAATATCAAACATACTGTGAAAATTTCTTTGCTCTGTTAAACATCATTTGGGAAATATAAAAATAAATTAATAAATAAATAAATAAATAAAAGGGGGGCTAATAATTCTCAAACTGTATAAGCGTATTAGAGTCTTTTTGCTTACTTATGTAAATGTGTGTTTA
This sequence comes from Danio rerio, assembly GCF_052040795.2. Lineage (NCBI taxonomy): Eukaryota > Metazoa > Chordata > Actinopteri > Cypriniformes > Danionidae > Danio > Danio rerio. The sequence continues at coordinate 35,293,047 of NC_141041.1, forward strand.
CAGTTGTCCCACTTTATCCAGCCTAAAAATAGCCTACAATAGGAAAAATCCACCAGTAGTCAGCTGTGTTTTTTACAATTATTATAGATCTCTACACTATTTTCTCAGATAGGCATTAACATTTTCACACTTTTCTCATTCATTTTCTTGTCGGCTTAGTCCCTTTATTATTCTGGAGTCACCACAGCAGAATGAACCGCCAACTTATCCAGCAAGTTTTTACGCAGCGGATGGCCTTCCAGCCGCAACCCATCTCTGGGAAATATCCCCTTATACACTACGGACAATTTAGCCTTCCCAATTCACCTGTACCGCATGTCTTTGGACTGTGGGGGAAACCGGAGTACCCGGAGGAAACCAACGCGAACGCGGGGAGAACATGCAAACTCCACACAGAAAAGCCAACTGAGCCGAGGATCGAACCAGCGACCCAGCGACCTTCTTGCTGTGAGGCGAACATGCTACCCACTGTACCACTGCGTTTCTCTCTTGTTTAAACATTTGCGTATATTCCCCAAATTCCCAATTTTTGTGTGATGCCTTTGACTGGGTGGGTGCAATATTTTTGTTGACATTATTGGGTTTGTTGGGGAGAACCTTGCAAACATAGTACAGCACTTCGGAGTCACACTGCTTTTGATTTTTGTAAATTTGGCAAGCTGCACACGTTCTGTAATGTACAGGAGACACAACATGAAGGAGATTGATTGACCGTGGTCTACAGCCAATCAGGAAGCAGAACACAATGCACTAATCAGGATGCAGAACATAATGCACTGTAAAAAAATAGTAATAAAAAAAAATAAAATTTAAAAAGCATGTCAAACTGCACAAAATAAAAAAAGGTCTGTGAAACTGTGAGACCACAAAAGATGAACCGCGTTCTGGCGAGGGACCACTGTATTGAGTTTTATAAAGATTTCGGTATTATTGACTAATATGGAAAATGTATATGATTTATTTACAGTGCAGTTTGTTATTTAATGTTCTGTCATTTATTAGATCTTTATATATGTTTTTATCAAACAATTACATTTAATTGAATTTGCATTGTAAATCTTAAATAAAAGTTTAAAAAAGCTAGCATTTTTTAACTTTTTGTTTTAAGTTTCTAGTTAATATACTCCCAAATTCCAGCTAAAACTGGAAATTTTTTACAAAATTATAAGCAGAAATGGCAAAACCTTTCAGCAGACATTGTCTGGCCCTCAAAATAAGCATTCTGTTCATGTGCATAAGTGAAGAGCTTTGTGTGTACGTAGGCCTACAATCATTTTACAGATATAAGCCATCCGTTTGTGTTTACACAATCATTTTTGATATGCAAAAGCAAAGAGTTTGTATGTACTCATGTACATACTGTCATTTTATAGATAAGTGTGTGTGTGAATAGCATTCGATGCATCAGTCTGCAATACACTTCATCTTTACATGTTTAATTAACATTTATATACAGGTGCTTTATGTAATGTGCTCAACATATATGAGTACATCCCTCACAAATCCCCCATTTAGACGGATATTTTCTCTAAGAAGCTTTACAATATTATTTTTGTGCATTAGATTAGTCAGTACTGAAACTAAATCTGGAGATAATCTAACAGAATAACTTATGATAGCGATTCAAAAACTAGTACACCCAAGTTTATGTTATAGAAAAATATTAAATAAATTTTTTTAAAAAGAGCAAAATTCATGAGAAACAAAAATGTTGTAATGTGTAATTATTTCCCCAATATTTCAAATGTATATTAATAATGTATTATCTTTCTATTTATTAAAGATGTTCTGTGACTAAAATATTATTTTAATAAATATATCCATTCATATCATATAATGGGCAGCACAGTGGCTCATTGGTTAGCACTGTCACCTCACAACAAGAAGGTCGCTGGTTTGAGTCCTGGCCTGGCCAGTTGACATTTCTATGTGGTGTTCACATGTTCTTAGTGTTTGTTGGGATTTCCATTGGATGCTCCAGTTTCCCCCACAATCTAAGGCCCCGTTTACACTAGTGCGTTTTAAAACGGTGTTTTAGAATGAAAACGATCCGCGTCCACACTAGCGTTTTACCCAGCGTTTCTGAACTGCTCTCCGTCCACACCAAAACGCTGAAAACGCACATCACGTGACCACACACACTCTCTGGTATGCGCTGCAGCCTATCTACCCAGATGAGAGCTGTGCTAGGCGGACTGCTCATCAAGCATCTCCCGCTGGATCTATTCTCACTATATTTATTAAACATGATATTTTATCTTTATCTTGTCTATATCTAACGACATATTCCCCGACTTTGGTCATTGGAATCTATTACTTGTTCTCAGGTAACGTGTTTTGGCTGAGCGCAAAGATAAGTTAATGATTAATGTAACCACGTAGCCTACATTCTGTATATTGACTGATCGCTTGCCTTTATTTCCTGTAATGTATAAACATATTGTATGTTATATTTTTATAATGGCCATTATCGATTATTAAAACTGCTATTCAGCAATAGAGAGGGTATGTTTCGTATTTTCACTGAAATTGAAAGGAGGCAGTTGTTATAGGCTCCGTTTTGTTATAAATATCCACACAGTGAAGATGATGCTCATATATGCAGCTTGATGCCTCAACATTTCTGCTGTCTGTTAAGTTGCTAATATTAAAATTAAAATAGGCAGTTCCTTAAATCATGTTTACATTTTATTGTTGAGAAAGTGAAACAACGTAGCCAGGGTGATGTGAATGAAGTTATAAAGTACACTGTTCCCTTTGAAGATTTACCCAGGTCCTCGGTAGTCTGTTTTCCATATCAAACTGAGGAGGGGGAGACTGCAGCCTTGATATCAGCAAAGTCTGAACTTACAAGGAGAGGATGCAGGACTGAACTGTGTGTAACGTTAGGCTACTTAATATTGAGGAAAAGCCCCAATCAGATAGGTGAATGTCGGCAGCCCCGCCTCCGTTTTCAGATGTTTCCGTTTTTTCCCCATCCAGCCTGAGACGGAGCAGCAGGGTTTTAAAATAAAAACGGCCTCTTCAGTGTTTTCAAAATGCTCCGTTTTCGGCGCTCGAAAACTCCAGCGTAGAGGGAGTTTTAGTGTAAACTAATACACACATTAGTGTAAACGGGGCCTAAAGCAGGGGTGTCCACGCACGGTCCTGGAAGGCAGGTGTCCCGCTAAGTTTAATTTCAACCCTAATCAGACACACCTGGGCTAGCCAATCAAGCTCTTACTAGGCTTTCTAGAAACATCCATGCAGGTGTGTTGATGCAAGTTGGAACTAAATTCTGCAAGACACCGGCCCTACAGGACCAAGTTTGGACACCCCTGATCTAAAGACTATTCACTATAAGTGAGTTGAATAAACTAAATTGTCTTTAGTGAATGAGTGTGTGTATAAATGAGTGTGTACAGGTGTTTCCCAATACAGTACTGCCACTGGAAAGACATTTGCTGTGTAAAACATATGCTGGATGAGTTGGCGGTTCATTCCGCTGTGGCGACCTCTAACATAGAGAGTAAGCTGAAGGAAAATGAATGATATTCATTTAATAAATCTGTTATGTTCAAGTGCACAAAAACATATGACCTATATTCACCCAGAAATGAATAAAAATATTCGATTTCAAAATGGGGTGTACTCAATTATGTTGAGCACTGTATGTAAATGTGAGTGTAGTTTCATTTAAGCTTTCATAACACTTCATACTCATAAACTCTTATCATAAACAACACATTATGCAAGTAAGAGACCCAAACAGCAGCTTCGGCGATTAAAACAGGAGGACAGAAAATGCTTCTTCTAAACATGATGTTGACAACACAAGCCAGCTGCAGCTCTTGAGGGTCAGTGTAGATGTCGTAACCGGTATCTAATGACTAGGACAAGCTGGCATTATGCAAATGTGCTACAGATCTACACAAATTGACTCATTTCATCGGTTCAGTTTTCTTTTTTTACATTAAGTTTATTTATCATGCATTAAGATCTTTATAAATTTGCAGACCTTTTCCATTCACAAACAGCTTCATAACACACTGCATGGAAGGTAGTTTTTGAAACAGCATAATAGGGGCACTTTAAGAGAAAAGATGCATCTCCATTTGTGTGTGATTGTGTACACTGAAATAAACGCAAACGCAGCAAGACGCCGAACACTAATGGTTTTCCACCATGGGATCTAATTAATAGGGATGGCGAGAGCTGGATTTGATCAAGAGAAAGCTGGGTGACTGGTCCTGAGGCGCCGCGTTCAGCCACCGTGTGCATGAAGAGCGTGGCGTGATGATATGATAAAGACGGCGCCTTCAGGCAACACTTACACTCATTACCACTCGCTTTTGTTGGCATTCACGGGTCAACGCGTTCGCTCGCCAGCATCGAAGAAACGCCTGAGCTCCCTTTGCCCAAGTCTCTTTGCTCAGATCTGCCTGTCTTGTGTTGTTCGCTGAGCCTTGGTTACTTTTACAGACGTCGGGTTCACGTCCCCGACAGATTACAGCTAAATGATTAGAGAAGGAACGCTCATTAAAATGCCACAGTTTGCTTGTGGCGCTGTTCGCACTCTTTTAAGTTCTCGTGGCGCACTGTCACATAGCTCGTTCTGAGGCCATTAACTAGTCTAAGAACACAAACTTCAGATCTCAGGAGTCATCGCTCACGTTAGGAGAAGTTGTTGCAAAATCAACTGCGAAATGTGAAAACAAAGTTTGGCTAAAGATGATTGCGTAATATGTGAATGTGGATTAAAGCTGTGAAGCATGTATAATTCAATCCCAGAGAGAAAGGGGAAATAGTGTTTTGGTTACCTTTGTATTGTGCTATTTCTACAAAGTTGTGTGTGTTTTTATATGATGAAGATGTTAAATGCTTGATTCGGATTGGCTGATGAAAAATATTTTTGAGATATGTTATATCATTTTAAACCCATGAGACTTCTGAGTGCTGCAGAGTCACTGGCATCACTTTTCACAACAGGTACTGTTTAGTAACAAGGTGACTGCTCCAAATAAGGGCCTGACAAAGTTATACAGTGTCTTTGGCCTTTTGGGGGATATGTGTAAATGAAACCTGCCGGTTCTACACCATCCACTTGCTCCGATCTGGTATTGGACTGGCAATTCTTTGCATGGGAGGCAGTTTAAGAAGGACGCTTTTCTTACCCAGAGTTTTTGTCTTGTTTCTAGTCTGAATATCTAAAAATTCTGAAAACCAAGAAGCATTTTCTAGATTAAAATATGATGTATTATTTTAAGAAATAATGTGTCAAATTTACTGAGTTTTGCCTTAAAACAAGCATATTAATCTGCCAATGAGGGGTACATTTTTATATTGTTTTCGGTTTAAAATATGATTAATTTGCTTTCCTCATTTGCAGATTATTTTGCCTTTAAATTAAAACATACTTAATTTTGCCATATTATTTCTTAAATCTTTCCCAGAGATGGGTTGCTGCTGGAAGAGCATCCGCTGCGTAAAAACTTGCTGGATAAGTTGGCGGTTCATTCCGCTGTGGTGACCCCAGATTAATAAAGGGACTAAGCCGACAAGAAAATTAATGAATGAATTTCTTAAATCAAGACAAGAAAATGCTTCTTTTAAGAATATTTTGATGGTCAGACTAGAAACAAGAGAAAAAATAAATCTAAATAATAAAAGCATAGTTTCGAAGTTATGTAAAGGTTGGGGAAAAATGAGTGGAAGAAAAAAAAATAGGTGGGATGAAAATATGTTTTTAAAAGTTTTTGCATGATCTCACAGAGTTTTGTTACCCTCACAATATTTTTCGTTCCTTCCAAAGAATCTACACTACCAGTCAAAAGTTTGGGGTCATTTTTTTCATGTTTTTTAGGGTGCTTTCAATTTAATTCAATTCACCTTTATTTGTATAGCGCTTTTACAACGTAGATTGTGTCAAAGCAGCTTCACATAGAAGATCATAGTAAATTGAAACAGTTCAGTTCAGTTTTTAGTGTTTCAGTTCAGTTCAGTTTAGATCAGTTCAGTGTGGTTTAACATTCACTACTTAGAGCCCAAACACTTAAGAGCAAATCCATTGATGTGCAGTTCTACAGATCCCGAACCATACAAACTGAAAAAAATAAAAATAAAAAACAGGAAAAAACTTTACCAATTGGTGAAAGTGAAGAATTAAAAAAAGCCTTGAGAGAAACCAGGCTCAGTTGGGCACGACTATTTCTCACATGGCCAAACGTCTTGTGCAGAGCTGTATTCTAGGCGCTGGAGCAGCTGGATGTCAGCGAGACTCGTCTGTCCCCAGTGCGTTACAGGAATCAGTCTTATGCTCTCCACTCCTCCAAGACCACCACAGCAGCTGCTAAGGATACGGCCTGGTCCAGGATTAGGGAAACCTTGGGATCATCTTGACGTTGGTCTTTGATCGAATCTGTGGCGCTGCATATTCTGAGGGCCTCGGGATGAGTATCCCCAGGTGGAAATAGAGCATAAAGACAATATTTAGCGCAGCTGCTGTTCATAGTGTATATAAACGAGATGGCGGATTTGTAGTTCATGTGAATGTGAATGTTTTCTAGAAATCTCTGGTGGTTAGATCACTGGTAATCCTGACAGGTAGCAAGTGTATAATAATGTTTCCTCATCCACAAAAGAGAGAAAGTAGGAGATTGCTGAGTGGATGAGGCTCTTTCTTTATCGTCACGCTGCAGATGGTTTGTTTAACTGTTTTCTCGCTAGTGAAGTGTTCAGTTTTTACACTTACAAAGTTCGTCATGTAAATAGAAAATGCGCATTGGCGAGACGCAACTGATTCTTAGAGGGAATGGGATATGAGACTCTGATTGGTTTATTTTCAAAATACACCCATAACAGAATAAGCTCAAATCTGTTTGATCATGTGTCGCTGCGCAAAGCATATTTTTCTGTTGTTAAAATATCAGACTTGACCTTAATGCTTTTGCGCCATGTGCCTTAGACTTTTTCGCTTAGATCATTAAAATAAAGCCCTAGATGTTTCATTTTCAAATGTAAACCTCATTCTTATTTAAATGTACACATCACAAGCTGAATAGCAAAAGCTGCTTTTAAAGATCACTGTTGCAAAGACACCAAAAAAAGTGCTGCATTCATTAGGCAAAGAGGAACATCTGCTAATTTCCAGAAGACACGCTAATTAAAGTGTCTGAATAGAGAGCACGAAGATTATCTACAATTATGAAAACTAGGTAATCTGCAAGTTTTTCTCTCTCTCTACATTTTTATGCTGGTGACAGAAATAACAGTGTTTTAATGTTGATGTCCAACCTAATTTTTTAAAAGGAAAAAAAGAAGCGAGTACTGAAGACAGCTAGTGCTTTAATGAACACCCCACTCCAAATATGTCTAGTAACAGGTATGTGGACCACTACAGGGTTTAAAGACTTATCAAAGAGCTTTGGTTTCCATGACAACAGGTGCAACCCAATGGAAAGACTGTTTCTTTGGGGAGGTCAGTGCTGAGTGTGTGGGTCCATGTGTGTATGTGCCTCTTTTTGTGTTAATTTGTTTTGTATGTTTTGTGTATGATTCTAAATGTTTTTTACTTTAATTATTATTCTTTTTCCAAAATTCTGACCTTGGGTTTCAGTATTTTGTTATTGTCATTGTGTTAAAAGTTTAAAGCCATTGATGATGATCTAGATAGCACAGTTTAAATTAGTAAAATGAATAAACTAGAGCATATTTGTGTGTCTCAGACTTGATTCTTTTGGACGTCATGATTGTAAGTCTTTCAGTGTGAGCTGGACAGGTTTGCTGAGTTTGGGCTGTCCAGACCTTGGCTGATCTTTGAAATTGATCTGCCATCTGTCACATTGGTTTTGATTAGCATTTGCTTTCCCTCCAATTTTCCTGATTAGCATACTCTATCCTTCAAAAGTTTGGAGTGTTAAGAGTTTTGTTGTTGTTTCATAAAGAGTAGGAAAATTAAAGACAGCTAGATTGTGTTCATACACTGTAAAAAATCTTGGTTGCCTTGATTTTTTAAGCTGAATCAAATTAACCTTGTTAGTCCATTAAATTTATTTCATCTTAAACTGACTAAAACAGCTTATGTAACTTACACAGTTAAGTTAAAGCATGATTATTGTAGTTATATAAGTTACTTTGAACTAAAACATATGTTGTCATGACTAATTGATTATATTTATATATATATATATATATATATATATATATATATATATATATATATATATATATATATATATATATATATATATATATTTGCAGTGTATGGATGCTTGGACATTTTTGTATACAAAGTACAGTAGATATTGTATTAAAGTCTATGCTTAAATGTCTTAAAACAGCACATCAGCACAATTGATCAATATCAAATTGACACTCAACTGTTGCCAAATCACATGTATTAAAATAATGTGTTAATTTCTTTAGCAATATTAGTATAGTGGGGAAAATATCCCCATTTTTCTCAGAAAACATATTTCTAAAGGTGTTGTTGACTTAAAATTTCCTCCAGGTGTTGATAACAACCAAATAAATCCATATATGCAAAGAAAACAAATCTAATCAGTTCACAAATTAAGCTATGTTTAATAAAATGAAATAACACAGGAAAAAGTATGGAACACATGAGGAAAGGAAGCTGTAGAAAGGCAGTGAAAGCCCAGACAGCAGTGGAAATCAGTAGTATTCAGCAACCCTCTGTCCTTCGCCAGCGTAAATTAAAATCAGCTGCTTCAGTTTAACATTTACATTACCAGGATGATGAAGCTGAAACCATTTTAGCAAGACAATGATCCAAAACATAGCCAAGGAAACTCTCAAACCCTATCAGAGAAAATGAAAAAGAAAATCAAGCTGGAGAATGGCCCAGCCAATCACCTGACTTGAATCCAATAGAAAATACAAAATAAATGTCAGATTTGATAGACGAAACCCACAGAACTATCAAGATTTTGATCTGTTGAACTCACACCTGGGCAATGCACTTCATTCTCAATATGAGAGGCGTCTTTAAGCTGCCATCATCAGAAAAAAAAAAAAAAAGCCTTTGATATAAAATAATAAATATCTTTCAGTATTTTTTCCTAGTGTCAATTTATTTTTATTACACATAACTAATTTTTCAGATTTTTTTTTTGCTTTATTTTTATGTTTGTATTGTTTGAGTTTTTACCAAAATCTGCTTCAAATACATGTACTAATACTAATACTAATACTACAATCTAATACAACCATACTAATACTACAAAATACTAATTTCATGCATATGTTGATGCCAATGGCTCCTTTAGAAATAGTTTTCTCAGGAAAAAAAATGACGTGTTCAATACTTATTTCCTCCATTGTATACTTTATTTAATAAATAACTGTTATTAAAGCTGCCCTTTATTTTACAGTAAGTACAGTAAAATAAGGTTTACTTAGTTACCTGGTTATATAAGGGTGCAACATGTTTACTACTGTGCATGCCATGTATACTCAAAATACTAATTATTCAAGCATACCTTTATTAACAGTTGGGATATTTAATTCATTCTCAGATATATCAAAGTACAGATATTAATTACTGAAAGTGCACTTTCTTGTGTTTTATCTACATTTAATTATTCTTTAAATAGTTTATTCTTATTTTCATTCATTTGTTTGCACTTCTTGAATGCCCTACTTTTTGCTTACACTTCTAGTGGCTAAAAGGACAACGTATGTGTCCGTACGTTAGTGTGTCCGTGTCATTATCTGCTTTTCTGCATTGTACACACCATGACAAATGCCTGGCTAGCTGTTATTGTGGTCGGAGTGTGACCGTTTCTAATGAATCTCCTAATGCTGCTTGTTCCTTCCGATGCTTATCTGTCCCACTTTCACATCATGCTGTTAGTTCATGATTGTTTACAATCCATTAGCATTCGCATGGCTCTCAAATAACGTGCGCACAGCTATTCCGTCGTCGCCTCACAAGGAGAAATAGCTGTGACAGCGCTGAACGTTTATTTAACGTGTCGATGGCAGCGGCAAAGAGGTAATTGAGAATTGATTTGACCATAATGGCTTTTCATATGTTCCCTACAGAATGCTGATGCCGCCTGATTAAGCCGTGAGACGGCAATTTGCCACTTAATGGGGTCTGCCCTTGTCCTTTGCACAAGACGAACCGACGGTGTGAGAAGTGGTAATAAAGGGACAGCGTTTGGAGGTGTCGCTCCTATCTGAGTCATTGTACTGAGCATGTTAGTGTGGTTTAATCTGCTCTCGCTTTTGTCACCCCAGAGCGTTCGCTTTGTAGAGGGAAGTTTCTTAGTTCCAGCTCTCTGAACAGCCCCAACAACCAGAGCGAAAGCTGAAGATACTAATGCCTGTGTGCTTTTTTTTTTCTAGCCTGAAATGTTACAGGAACAACGTTTGTTTATTTTTAAATCTAAAATATAGAAATAAAGAAATGATACTTAGTTTGAGCAATACTTTTATTTTACTTAGCACAGCTGGTATTTTACCTGTGCAAAATAAGCGAATATATGGCTTGAGAAGGGGTAGGTTACCCCAAAATGATTATTTGCTGTTCATTTACTCATCCTTCTGGCAATTTTAGATGTTGATATGTCTAAAACATAAAACAAAACTAAATAAATATGTTTTTAGCTGGAATTGTGGTTCTTCATAAGTCATACCATGTAAGTCAGGCTTTGAGAAAGGTTTCTAAGTCTGAAGCAGAAGTTGGTTGGTATTTAAAAAATTACATAAATGACATGATTTGCATATTGACAGTGCAGGTAAAAACAGTGATAACAGTAGTATTTCATTGTAAAAATGAATCTGAATATAGATTTGTGGAAAGAAAAAAAGCTTAGTCAAGTGTATGCCTGGTGCATATCAATATTCTAGGTGTAAAACATAAAGATATTTGTACTGAAATGTTACAGGAACAACATTTGTTTATTTTATTGATCAATTTAAAATATGAAAATGAAGGAATTATACTTAGTTTGAGCAATGCTATTATTTTACTAGCACAGCTGTTATTTTACTTGTGCAAAACAAGATAATTTATGGCTTGAGAAGGGGTAGGTTACTCCAAAAGGATTATTTGATCTTTATTTACTCATCCTTCTGGCAATCTTAGATGTCAATACGTCTAAAACATAAAACACAACTAAATAAATATGTTTTTAGCTGGAATTGTGATTCTTCATAAGTCATACCATGTAGGTCAGGCTTTGAGAAAGGTTCCTAAGTCTGAACTTGAACTCAGGGTACTATTGCGCTATATTTATGCACACTGCCAATAGGCTATCGGTGCTGACAATCGGTTTGTTTCTTGAAGCAGAAGTTGGTTGGTATTTTAATAATTACATAAATTACATGATTTGCATATTGACAGTGCAGGTAAAAACAGTGACAACAGTGGTATTTCATAGTAAAAATGAATCTGAATATAGATTTGTGGAAAGAAAAAAAGCTCAGTCAAGTGTATGCCTGGTGCATATCAATATTCTAGGTGTAAAACATAAAGATATTTGTACTGAAATGTTACAGGAACAACATTTGTTTATTTTTTTTATTTAAAATATGAAAATGAAGGAATGATTCTTAGTTTGAGCAATGCTATTATTTTACTAGCACAGCTGTTATTTTACCTGTGCAAAACAAGAGAATATATGGCTTGAGAAGGGGTATGTTACACCAAAAGGATTATTTGCTGCTCATTTACTCATCCTTCTGGCCATCTTAGATGCAGATATGTTTAAAACATAAAACACAACTAAATAAATATGTTTTTAGCAGAAATTGTGATCCTTGATAAGTCATACCATGTAAGTCAGGCTTTGAGAAATGTTCCTAAGTCTGAACTCGAACTCAGGGTACTGTTGCGCTATATTTATCCGCACTGCCTAGGCTATTGGTGCTGACAATCGGTTTGTTTCTTGAAGCAGAAGTTGATTGGTATTTTCATAATAACATGAATTACATGATTTACATATTGACAGTGCAGGTAAAAATAGTGATAACAGTAGTATTTCATAGTAAAAATGAATCTGAATATAGATTTGTGGAAAAAAAAGCTTAGTCAAGTCAATATTATAGGTGTAAAACATAAAGATATTTGTTCTGAAATGTTACAGGAAAAACGTTTGTTTATTTTTCAATTTAAAATATGAAAATGAAGGAATAACACTTAGTTTGAGCAATGCTATTATTTTACTAGCACAGCTGTTATTTTATCTGTGCAAAATAAGAGAATATATGGCTTGAGAAGGCAGGTTCTTCAAAATTATTATTAGCTGTTCGTTTAATCATGACCATCCAATATGTAGATATGATTAAAACATAAAGCATAACATAAAATAAACATTTTTTTAGCAGAAATTAGGGTTCTTTATTAATCATATAATGCAAGTCAATCAATTCGGGTAGGGGGGATGTTTTTTATTTATTTTTTCTAGTCTAGACTCGAATTCAGGGTGCTGTTGTGCTATATTTATGCGCACTACCATTAGGCAAGAGGCTTTCAATGTCTACATTAAAAGGTTCAAATCTGATTTTTTATTAAGGTCAAAGGTCCGCAACAATTTATATTACATACTTAAATTGCTTTTAATAAACATCCATTACATGCATCACAAGTCAACACTATTTATTTTTCTTTAAATAAAGTGGCATTTGCATTAAAAACACATTAAATACAATGCAAATGTGGCACAACCACTAATATAAGTGCAGTTTTGTACAAAACACAACAAAAGGTAGGTCAATAGTATCTGGATACCGCCATAAAGATGCAAGTTGAGATTGTGAATCTCAGAGATGAAATGTCAGACACAGTGCACTCAATAGAGCTAGAGACGTCACAGTGGGGGGTAGGGGTGGTTAGGTGTGGGCATTAAAAAGCATTGCATGCAGGTCAGATTGCAACTGCACCAGGTCTGCATCCAGACTCATCTCCAAAAATGATGAAAAATACAAAAAGGTGTCTAATGAAAATAACTGAAAAAGCTAAATATTTTTATGAATTCGTATTTTTTTACCCTGTATTTTTAAACTTCAGCTGGCATATCCAACCTCTTTAGAAGTTAGAAATGTAAATTTTGCTTAAAGAGAGAGACCGATTACCTGCACCTATTGCCGTAATTGGTCTGTCTCTTCAAGCAAAAGTTGGTTGGTATTTAAATAATTGCAATAATTACATAATTTACATATTGACAATGCAAGTAAAAATAGTAATACTTTAGTATTTATATATTATTTCAAAGTAAAAATAAATCTGAATATAGATTTGTTAAAAAAAGCTTAGTCTTTTGACACTCAAGTCTTACATTAAATATGTGCTTGCTGCATATCAATATTCTGGGTGTAAAAAGTAAAGATATTTCTTTATTTACTTTTGCCCACCTGCAGTCGTTAACCAAAAAAAAAATCTAACTCTAAATTCTAACTTCTAGTGAAGTTGCTAGCTCAAATGTAAAAATACAGGGTAAAAAATACAAATTCGTAATTTTTTTCCAGTGTATTTTCTCATATAAATGACAATAAAATGTATTATTTTAAACAATATTTTGACAGATTGTCTTTTTTGACAAACAGATCAAATACATTTGTTTTTTTATACATTACATTCTTAAAAACATATGTATAACAAAATTATTTTAAATATAATAAATTAATTATTAATGCTGTATTTTCAGTTGTTTGTGTTTACAAATACGTTAATGTAATTTTTTAGTAAGAAACCATATCTAAAAAACATTATAGTTTATAAATATTTAAAAACTCTCCCGATTTAGACTATTATCAGCCCCTTATGTTTATGGAACAAAAGTATTGCCTATAAAACAAATAATAAGTTACAAAATGCCTGGTGTAAAATATTGCACTGTAATATTACAGTCATATTGATTTGTGGTGTAATATGATGCTTCAGTACAAGAGCTTACACCATTACTTATTTAATAAACCATTATGATTTGCCATTTGATATCCTTTCATGTTATCAGCTAGCAATCACATCATTTACTGACCATTTACTGCTGATTCTACAACCATTGTCATCTAAATAGCCTGTTTATATGTCACTGTAGGCTGGTTTTCAAAAACCCTCTACCTCCCCTAGCTCCACCTGTCTTATCTTCTAATGGGTTCATGCATGCTAATTCATTCAGCAGCAGCAAAAGTGATATGTTCATAGAAATTGTTGGCATTAGTATTTTCAGCAGCATAAGCATGCATAGCAGATCTAGTCGGCCATTAACATATCCATTACCATGCATAACCTATTCCAAAAGTTATCATGATTGAAATACTATTTACTAATTTATGCTGATTACTCAGGGTCAACATTTGACGTTTATTAAGGTGGAATTACCTAAACATTAAATTAGCTCTATCAAAAGCCACTACAGACAAAATAAATAAATGAGCAGCAGGTCACGCAATGACAGGTTGAGTAAATAATAATATGCGGCGGTGATGCAAGGCACTGTTGATCTGTTCTGTTTGCATGTTGCATTCGTCAGGTTACCTCATGCATAGGCACACTGTAATTACAATTTCTGCGGTTACATGCTTTAGTCTACACATAAATTACCTTTTTTGTTGTTGACGCATAAATTATGTCTCTGGCGCAGTCAACAGATGCTTTGTTTGCACAGAAGCACTCTGAACTGAATTAAATCCAAAGCTCGGCTCTTCAAATGTTACCTCGACGTGTATACTCTTAAGATTCCTCAAAAAAAATACACATACACATACACACACAAAATTCGAGGAGGGTTTTTATGAGCCTTGATCTCACGGCATCAGATTGTTCAGAGGTAAAAGCAAAACAACTGGGATTTCTGTATCTTGTTATTTCTATAAAGGTAATTCAGTTGCGAAACTCGAGAGCTTGCAAATGTAAATGTGAGCACTTGTGATAATAATATTTGTATGTGTAGGTTGAAATGTACACTTACAGCTCTGATGTGAACAGCTGAAATCCTCGATTTGCACACACACACAACAATCCACACACTTGTGTTTTGAATTGGAAGTTGCAGATTAATAGTTGTGTATTTGTAAAATGTCATTCACAAATACAAAGTGACAGACACACGTGTGCACGGCAAATTTGACTGCATCTTTGCTCTACAACCACAGGTCGGCACTCACAACCTCTCAGATTCGTCAGTACAACTACAAATCTCCCGCGCTCTGACTTTTGCTACACATCTCCCGCGATCTCTGTAGCAGAACTCATCTGTGCACTCGCAGATGCAGAGGCGTGAGCAGCGCGGGGCGGGGGAGGGGCGGGGCTGGTGTAAAGCTGTTTCATTGGCTGAAGCCTGACCAATGAACAATGCCAGCAGCCAACAGGACTGAGGTGCAAAATAATCATTTGCCACGATTATTTTATTATTTAGGGTTTATTTAAACTCTTTTCTGAAGAGATTTTTGTTAAAAATCATAAATTCTGTGGAAATGTACATACCAGTAAAAGAGCAGCAAAACCAGTTTATTGGCTACAGCCAGCCAATGAGATGGGGCGTTTCTGTTTGTCAGCACACAGGGCAGCTTACGTTGTTGGAGGCCTCGAGCAATCAGAGGGTAAGTTATGATTTTTTAATAATTATCTATATGTTCAATACTGTTAGCTAAGCTAAGGACTGTGCTGGGTGCTTCTCTTGTTTGTTTTTTTTATATAAGAAACAGTTTTGAGTTATCTAGGAGCTGCTTTCAATCATGTTATATGGTTCTAAAGATACGATTCAACCCACATGAAATAAGTTGTAATAGCATTTATAGTAAACAATATTACGTTTTTGAACCATACTAACTATAATAAACTGTATTATACTGTATATATTGCAGTATCTACAACTTTGTTAATGAATGCAACAGCACACTGTAGTATTAACTAGCATGAACTTTAATAAATTGAAGTATATTTACACACACACACACACACATTAATAGCAATTAAAAATAACACTAGGCGTTTCAGTTTCTTACAGATCATACCGGTTTTGGTTATTATAACCTGCATCATGTCTATCTATCCATCTATCTATTTACATGTTTGTGTACAGTGTATCCTTTATATCACTTTTTTAATTATGAACGTTACTTACTATAGGTTATTTCTCAGTTTCCTGTAAGGATGGAGTGACAGGAGAGATCAGCGTGTTTCAAGTCAATGAGGAACTCAGAGAAGCTGCATAGCTTGAATAGGATGTTATTTATGCTAAAGATGACATGAGGATCCAGCTCTTCTACAAACACTTCAAAATGATTCAGATCGTTCAAGAGGAAGCCGACTTTATTTTTTCTTTTTACCTGCCAAGATGACTACAGATTTGAACAAAACACACACTCACCCACACACACAACTTTTATTTTGATAATTGTTTAATGTAGTATTTTTACACTTTACTGTAAAGCAGGGGTGTCAAACTCAGTTCCTGAAGGCCCGTAACCCTGCACGTTTTTAGTTGAAACCCTGCTTCAACACACTTAAGTGAAAGTTTCAAACAAACCTGAAGGACTCAATTAGTTTGATCAGGTGTGTTTAATTAGGGTTAGAACTAAACTTTGCAAAGCTGCAGCCCTCCAGGAACTGAGTTTGACACCTGTTCTGTAAGGGAATGTAATTTGTCAAATAAAATTTACAGTCCAAATAAGTGCAGTGCAAATGTCTAGTTACTTGTATTGAAATATTTCAGGGTTTTTCCTTGTTCATAATGAGATGGAGGTGGTAAATCCAACTTCATCATTACCCATCAAATGTTATCTCCTCTTTAATACTTTGCTCAAGCCTTTACTAATGGTCAGACAGCAGGCCGTTGTGTAAAGCTGGTTGATGCTCGCTGTAATAGAGAGAGATGATGACTGTTCAGCTTATGTTGCTTAACCCTGCAGATGAGATGCTCAAAGTGGACCCTCAGCTGAGCGATGGACACTGTCTCCCTCACCTAGTTGCTCTTCCTTTGAACACACATATCATGTTGAAGGATGCAAGTTGTGGACCTAAATCAGATGTAATGCATGTAGATGTATAAATTAGAAAGAAATGAAACTGCTTTAAAATGTATTAGGTTTTACATATAAATGCGTGTACTTAACAGATTTGTTTCAACTTGATATTTGCATAATAAATGGCATTAGAATGTTTAGTTTTAAACAGATAGCTATATTTCAATTTTTTCAAATTTAAGCTATATATATATATATATATATATATATATATATATATAGATATATATATACTTCAATTTATTAAAGTTCATGCTAGTTAATACTACAGTGTGCTATTGCATTCATTAACAAAGTTGTAGATACTGCAATATATACAGTATAATACAGTTTATTATAGTTAGTATGGTTCAAAAACGTAATATTGTTTACTATAAATACTATTACAACTTCTTATTTCATGTGGGTTGAATCGTATCTTTAGAACCATATAACATGATTGAAAGCAGCTCCTAGATAACTCAAAACTGTTTCTTATATAAAAAACAAACAAGAGAGGCACCCAGCACAGTCCTTTGCTTAGCTAACAGTATTGAACATATAGATAATTATTAAAAAAATCATAACTTACCCTCTGATTGCTCGAGGCCTCCAATAGTATGATCCTGCACAACTGGAGTAGCTGCACTCTCAGGACCGCATGTTTAGGACCGCATTTTTAGGACCCTAGTTTTTTGCAGAAGCGCCACCTACCGGATTGGATGACAAAGTGAAACTGCATTTCTAGGACCCGTTTTGGAACTGCGCCACCTACCGAATTGGATTATATAGCGGAAACTTTCAGGCACTTTTATTACAGAGGTTAAAGTGTAAAACGCCTGCTTTAAGTAACATTTTTAAAATACAACAAATGAATTTACACCTAAAATATAAATGAATAAATAGAGTTGAGTGCCTTAAAAGTCTTAAATTCCTTGAAAAATACTGTATATTGATGAACCCCATTACATTGAACAAATTAGCTCAGTATTAAGGAAAATAAATTGAAATCAAATGGGTTCAGCATTTGCAGTTACTAATTTAAAACCAGGTTGTAAAGGTTTTAGAGAGACAAGACGCAAGAATGATTCAAGAATGTACATTTATATAAATATCCACACTTTTTTTTTTATTAATGCAATTCAACCACAAAATTGACCCCACTGTTTATTCAGTTGCTGCATTCAGACTGGCTGTAGACTTTAGCTCCTGTGAATGAGAGTGAAGAAGAAAGTTCAAGTATATATATATATATATATATATATATATATATATATATACACACACACACACACACACACACACACACACATATATATATACATACATATAAATACACACACACATACACACACACACACATACATATATATATATATATATATATATATATATATATATATATATATATATATACACATACACACTGGGGTAAATAAGTATTCAACAAGTTCCCATTATTCTCAGAAAACATATTTCTAAAGGTGCTATTGACCTGAAAACCAAAGAAAAAATATATATGAATAGAAAACAAATCTAATTACTTTACAAATTGTTATGAACATCTGGTGAAAATTTCAAGTCAACAGCACCTTTATAAATATGTTTTCTGAGAAAAATGGAAACGTGTTGAATATTCAATTCAATTTTAATTAATTTCATCTTTATTTCTAAAGCACTTTTACAATGTAGATTGTGTCAAAGCAGCTTAATATTTATTAAATTCAGTTCAGTTTAGTGTGGTTTAGTATTCACTGCTGAAAATCCAAACACTAAAAAAAAGCAAATCCATCGATGCACAGTTCCACAAGTCCTAAACCAAGCAAGCCAATGGCAACAGTGGAGGAACAAAACTTTACCAATTGATGAAAGGGAAGGAATAAACCTTGAGAGAAACTAGGCTCAGTTGGGAACAACCATTTCTCTTCTGGCCACACTTCACATGCAGAGCTGCAGTCTAGGCGCTGGAGGCAAACACTGGGCGTCCATCGTAGAGAAGCTGCAGGTGTGAGTAGGTCACCAGCTGGTTTTCAGGCTGGACCACAGGGTCAATGTGGGCACTCATCTGTCACTGGGGTCTTTCATTAATCAGTCTCATGCTCTCCACTTCTCCATGACCACCACAGCATCTGCTCATGATACGGTCTGTTTCAGGATTATGGATACATTTAGAAGTCCTCTATGGTGGCATCATCTCTTCACAGGTTACGATCTCTAGAGGCCTCTGGATGAATATCCCCAGGTGGAAATAGGAAACAAGGAAAATAATTAGCGCAGCTGCTGTTCATAGTGTATTTAAACAAGAGATATTAAATATCAAGACAAAAATGAAGTGCTAAGAGATAAAATAGCAGTTATATGAATAAACATGAAACGCACATGATTATTTATAACAAAATGTCTGGTTAAGACAGCAAGAGTGTTCCCTCCAAGTGGTTTGTCAATCCCACTCACCCGCATAGAGCACATAGGGCAGCACAGTGGTTAGCACCGTCGCTTCACAGCAAGAAGGTTGCTGGTTCAAGCCCCGGCTGGGCCAGTGGTCATTTCTGTGTGGAGTTTGCATGTTCTCCCCATGTTCAAGTGTATGAGTGTAAATGGGTGTTTCCCAGTACTGGGTTGCAGCTGGAAGGGCATCCGCTGTGTAAAACATATGCTGGATAAGTTGGCAGTTCCTTCTGCTGTGGCAACCCCTGATAAATAAAGGGACTAAGCCGAAAAAGAAAATGAATGAATATATATATTCTTGAATATGTAAAACAATGTATATGAACTCAAAAGGTTAATCAATTGTTATGAAATAAAATTCAGATTAATATTTAATATAAGAGGTAAAATAACAAACATTTGCTTTACAGTGTAAGCTATAATATATATATATATATATATATATATATATATATATATATATATATATATATATATATATATATATATATATATATATATATATATATATATATTTCTGGCTTAAGCGTATGCACTGTTGGGAGAACCAAACAGGAAACTTTACTCCCAACTCCATATTTTTAAGTTTATAAGAGCAATACCCACCTATTGAATGGTCTCCCTTCTTTCGTCAGTTGTTTGTAAATCTGTCTGTTAAATTCTTTTACTTCACTGAAATAGAGAACAATCACTGTTGAGTTAACATATATACCAGTAACAAAAAGGCTCTTTGAGCATTGTGCCAAAATTAACCATACTCTGACCTGTAATAATAATCTTTACCAGAAAGAAAGACCTGCTCAGCATTATCCAAAGACCAGCTCCTCAAGACACCCAGAGGATGTACGATGGCCTATGAAAAAAAAATCATTTAAATATGAACTAAAATACTACCACAGAACAGCAAATCATTTTACATGGATTCATAAATGAGTAGCACCCAGCGTGCAGTTTATATACTTATTTGGCCAGACATTCCTCTGGAAAATGAACACCACAGATAAGCTGCACTTCATCATAGATATGCTATAAACTCAAGAACACAGCTAGCATTTGTAACTGTATTTATAAACTGCTTATCAATGTCTATTTAATGTAGAGTTAATGCTAAACAAATAAAATATTAATAAATTAACTAGTTATTAAATGCTTAATAATTATTTATTTATAGTATGCAGATGTTATAAAGTGTTACTCAACAGTTTGAGATAACCTCAATGAAAATCATCCTGTAGTTTGTTTTCTTTTCCTCCTACAATGAGCCTAAGCAATCCAATCATATTGGCCATAACTTCTTATTCGCCAGGTAAAACATACCTGATATAAATTAAAGATATGAGACTTTATTTGGTTAAGACCTGCAGAATAATCCTAACTTTCAGAATCTCATTCATCACTGTAAAACGATGACAAAACATCAGGCTAATAACACATACAGTATTGTGGGGTAAACAGGCAGTCAGCACAATTTTTATTGTGCTAATGTAATACAACGAATAACACGAATTCAGTAAAATATAGATAAATCTAAAACTCTTACATCAAACGTGCTTTTACCATCTTAGTTTAATACATGTCACTTAGCACATTAGCCGTTAAGTCAACAAGCCATTAAATCAACAATGTTTCATTAAACCTTGGTCACGAGCTACGAACGTCGTAGCATTTAATCAAACTAGAAAACGAACTCTAGAAAATTATTAACAGTTATAACAGCTCTCACTCTGGCTGTGTAAAATTATCCATAATTATTATTATAATATTTTATTCTTCTTCTGGAAAAAATATCGTCACGTAACATTTTTGTCCCAGACCCTTAAAAGTGGGGTAAATCATGCAGGCTAATCTGGCATTTCTGCATAAACTCACTGTATAAAACAGTAGCATTACAAAATAAACACATACTTTAACAGTTTAAAATAAAACTTAATAGAAAAATCGGTACTTACACTTTCCTTGTCATCCGTGTCGTCCATTAGCGCATCCATGATCCAATCCGACAGGTGACGCTGTCACAAAAAACTAGGGTCCTAAAGATGCGGTCCTAAAAATGCGGTCCTGAGAGTGCAGCCACTCCAGTTGTGCAAGAATACCCTTCTCGAGGCCTCCAACAACGTGAGCTGCCCTGTGTGCTGACAAACAGAAACGCCCCATCTCATTGGCTGGCTGTAGCCAATAAACTGGCTTTGCTGCTCTTTTACTGGTATGTACATTACAGTAGAAATAATGATATTTAACAAAACTCTTTTCAGAAAATAGTTTAAATAAACCCTAAATAATAAAATAATCGTGGCAAATGATTATTTTGCACCTCAGTCCTGTTGGCTGCTGGCATTGTTCATTGGTTAGGCTTCAGCCAATGAAACAGCTTTACACCAGCCCCGCCCCTCCCCCGCCCCGCGCTGCTCACGCCTCTGCATCTGCGAGTGCACAGATGAGTTCTGCTACAGAGATCGCGGGAGATGTGTAGCAAAAGTCAGAGCGCGGGAGATTTGTAGTTGTACTGACGAATCTGAGAGGTTGTGAGTGCCGACCTGTGGTTGTAGAGCAAAGATGCAGTCAAATTTGCCGTGCACACGTGTGTCTGTCACTTTGTATTTGTGAATGACATTTTACAAATACACAACTATTAATCTGCAACTTCCAATTCAAAACACAAGTGTGTGGATTGTTGTGTGTGTGTGCAAATCGAGGATTTCAGCTGTTCACATCAGAGCTGTAAGTGTACATTTCAACCTACACATACAAATATTCTTATCACAAGTGCTCACATTTACATTTGCAAGCTCTCGAGTATTGCTACTGATTTACTTTCATATTATAAAGGTAATTCAGTTGCTTTCATATATTTCTTTGATTTGTTTTCAAGGTCTTGTGGTTTATGTTTTGTGTGTGTTTTTGTGTTTGCTACATTTGATGTTTTTATAATTTGCCATCCTTTTACTTTGATTTCATTTTCCATTACAAGCATACTTTGATGATGAGGATGAAGATCTGTTTGGTGATTACTATTTCAGTAAGTTGCACTGTGTCCATGTATGTTTGCTGTGTTGTTTTGTTTTGTGTGTGTATATATACAGTTAAAGCCAAATTTATCTGCCCTCCTGGGAATTGATGCCCTTCTCCTCAATTGATGTTTAACAGAGCAAGAAAAGTTTCACATTATTTCCTAATTTTTATTTATTTATTTTATATTTTTTTTCTGGTGAAAGTCTTATTTCTGTTAGTTTGTTATAAAATTTACGGCAAAAATACTGGTAGCTGTGGTTGCCAGAAATCTGGTATCAAAAATATACCAGATTTCAAAAATCAAAAATATGGTAGAGATGTTTTTCAGTTCTTCAGTTTACGGTATAAATAAGAAAACTGTAACATTACGGTAAAAAAATAAAATAAAAATAACAGCTGTGGTTGCCATTAATCTACTGTTAAAAATACAGTAGAGATGTTCTTCAGTTTACAGTTTAATTAAGAGAACAGTAAAATTTACAGTAAAAACTGGCAGCTGTTACCAGAAATCTACCGTAAAAAAATGGTAGAGATATTCAACAGTTTACGGTATAATTAAGAAAACTGTACCATTACGGTAAAAAACTGGCCGCTGTAGTTGCCAAAAATCTACTGTTAAAAAATATAGTAGAGATGTTCTTCAGTTTACGGTATAATTAAGAGAACAGTAAAAAACTGGCAGCTGTGGTTGCCAGAAATCTACCGTAAAAATATGGTAGAGATGTTCTTCAGTTTACGGTATAAATAAGAAAACTGTAACATTGCGGTAAAAAAAAACTAACAGCTGTGGTTGCCATAAATCTACTGTTAAAAATACAGTAGAGATGTTCTTCAGTTTATGGTATAATTAAGAGAACAGTAAAATTTACAGAAAAAAAACTAGCAGCTGTGGTTGCCATAAATCTACTGTAAAACATATGGTAGAGATGTTCATCAGTTTACAGTATAAATAAGAAAACTGTAACATTACGGTAAAAAAAAAAACTAACGGCTGTGGTTGCCAGAAATCTACTGTTAAAAATACAGTAGAGACGTTCTTCAGTTTACGGTATAATTGGGAGAACAGTAAAATTTACAGTAAAAAATTGGCAGCTATTGTTGCCATAAATCTACTGTTAAAAATACAGTAGAGATGATTTTCAGTTTATGGTATAATTAAGAGAACAGTAAAATTTACAGTAAAAAAACTGGCAGCTGTGGTTACCAGAAATCTACCGTAAAAAAAAATGGTAGAGATGTTCATCAATTAACGGTATAATTAAGAAAACTGTAACATTATGGTAAAAAAACTGGCAGCTGTGGTTGCCAAAAATCTACTGATAAAAATATAGTAGAGATGTTCTTCAGTTTACGGTATAATTAAGAGAACAGTAAAATTTACAGTAAAAAACTAGCAGCTGTGATTGCCATAAAGCTACCGTAAAAAAATATGGTAGAGATGTTCTTTAGTTTACGGTATAATTAAGAAAACTGTAAAATTTACGGTAAAAAAAAAAAAAATCTACCATTAAAGCAAGCCTAAGCTGAACAACGGTGATCTCCGATCCCTCAAGCTGCACTGCAACGAAAATCCTCATTTATCTATAAGCCATATCACCACATGGGCTAAGGACTTTACTTAAAATGGTACCTATGATGTAAATATTTTTTTTTGTGAGCTTTTTGGACAGAACTGTGTGCAGGTATAGTGTATCCACAGTCATATCGGAGTGATAGAAACACAATACATCTATTTTTTTAAATTTCCTGACAGTAAAATGAGATTTAAATCCCTCCCATTTTGAGACCCATCGCATCGTGACTAGTGCAATTTCCCAGCGCACCAAATTGACCGACAGACGCGTACTACCATGTCTCTGTAGTAACGCATATAATTATATTAACAAGACAGGACGTGCGCAAAGCAACTGGAATGAAAAGATCTGTTCAGCTCTTTGTTATCGGCAATCATCATTAAATGTGATCAAGAATGAGTTTTACAAGTTTAAAAAGTTTTTAAAACAGTGCATGTTTGCAATAAAGACAGTAAAATTGTTACGTAATTCTTCACCACAGCCGCATAGTGTCAGTACAATTATAAAAGAAGCTTCAATCCCGGTTTGTGGACATTAAATCATGTTTATTTTGTACATCAACATAATGAATGTTCATACAGCAGTGGATATTAACATGTGTCCTGTCACATTTGGCAAAGCTAAACATGTGTTTGTGTGTGTGTGAACTTTATAACTACATTGTGTGTGACTCATTGCTGCGGAAAGGCTAGAATTAACTCCACAACAAACAAAACATATAATCAATGATAAAGTTCTTACGGTAGTATTGGAGATCTGCTTCATTCTTGTCTGTCACTGTGCTGTCTATCTACATGAAGCTTACACACACACGTGGGAACGGTGGGCAGGGAGAACCAGCTTTGAATGCACAACAAAAACAGCTACAATGCCATAACAGCTCAATTTTCCCAGATTTAAAAAGGTATAATAAAATAATCTGATGGGTGTTTTGAGCTGAAACTTTACAGACTCCTTCTGGAGACACAAAAGACTTATATTAAATCTTGAAAAAGAGGTAAAATAGCTGTCCTTTAAGCTGATTACTATTACTGTATCTTGCACAATTTTTAGAACATTTTATGCATTGTCACTAAGGCAAAGATAAAGGAAATTAGTTATTAGAAATTAATTAGTAAAGCTGTTGTGTTGAAAAAATCTTCTCTTCATTAAGCAACAGTTGGGAAATATTTTTAAGCATTGAAATTTCTGTGTGATGTTTGCAAATTCTCCTCGTGTTTACGTGGGCTAAATTGGCCATAGAGTATGTGTGTGAATGCCAGAGTACATGGGTGTTTCCCATAGCTGGGTTGCGGCTGGAAAGGCATCTGCTGCTTGAAACATATGCTGGATAAGTTGGCGGTTCATTCTGCCGTGGTGACCCCTGATAAATAAGGACCAAGCCAAAGGAAAATGAATGAAATTTTACAGGAGGGTGCTAATAGTTTTGACTTATACTATATATGTTTTATCCAGACCCCACATCTGATAATAAGCAATTTTGAAAGAGCAGTCACGGACTTCTTTTAATGAAGTCAGACTTTAAAGCTATTAGTGGGCATACTGCAAATTGGATGGCGACAGGTTTGCAAGAAAGCTTTTGTTTAAAAAAATGGTGTTTTTGTGTCAAGAGAATTCCCTTTTCAAATCACCTCTTAACTGTTCATTTCTATCCCTGTTGAGAGCTGTCGTCACCGGCTGACAGATTGCTGCCTTCATCATAAAGCTCTCATTAGAAACTTCATTAATCACAATGCTTTAAACAAACCCAAGGCCAATTAGCCTCACATGGCATAGAGCCAGTCTCTCCAGTCCATTTCTCTCAATAACATGAGTAACCGTCTTTGAAAAGTCATTTTTATTGTGAGGTTTTTTCCAGATGCCATTCAAAAAAGTCCTGAAAGGCCAATTTTACAAATAGAATAACCCAGTTAAACCCTTGTTTGTGTGTGTGCGTTTCAGTGTGTGTGCCTTGTTTGAATAAGAGAAAAAATACATAATTGCATTTTTTGCACCCTTATTTAAATCTCTCTTACTTACACAACTCATAATTCCCATGGTCATGGAAAACTTGATCTATATTCTATAATCATGACCCCCAGGACTGAATGTAAAAATATAGGGGCTGTTTAAACCTCATCACTTCATGCAATTTCTCTGATAGCTAGTTTCATTTACATTTGACCACTTACGTAAAACTGTCTTCACTAAATGGATATGATTCTGATCTTCAAATCCATGCTATATGCAAATTTAACTAAGTTACATTAACTTAAAATGTGGTGTATCTGACACTTGATAAATTGTTATTATTATTAATATTAATTATTCATTAATTTTCTTGTCGGTTTAGTCCCTTTATTAATCATAGGTCGCCACAGCGGAATGAACTGCCAACTTATCCAGCATGTTTTTACGCAGAAAATGCCCTTCCAGCCGCAACCCATCTCTGGGAAACATCCACACACACACTTATTCACACTCATACACTACGGACAATTTAGCCTACCCAATTCACCTGTACCACATGTCTTTGGATTGTTGGGGAAACCGGAACACCTGGAGGAAACCCATGTGAATGCAGGGAGCACATGCAAACTCCACACAGAAACACCAACTGACCCAGCCGAGGCTAGAACCAGCTGTGAGGTGATCTTCTTGCTGTAAGGTGACAGCACTACCTACTGTGCCACTGCACAGCATTATTATTATTATTATTATTTTATTATTATTATTATTATTATTATTATTATTTTATTTATTTATTATTATTATTATTATTATTATTATTTTATTTATTATTATTATTATTTTTTTTTTTTCACTTTTCATAAATGGCATACACATGATTTTTTTCATTTAGACTAAAGAATAACTATAGACAATTGTGTTCCAGTAAAACATCGCTGCACAAGGCGAGCTCCACGATTACTGTCATCACGATTACCGGCTAAATGAAACATCTATTTTTGCAATACAAATAGGTGCGCAAGATATCATTCAAAACAGTTTACATCAATTTGTGTATAGGCATGGGCTGGTATAAGATTCTGATGGTATGATAACCTTGGATAAAAATATCACGGTTTCATGGTATCACGGTATTGTGATACCTGCTCTAAAATAAGTTATTTTTAAATGTCTGGGTAAAAAACAACAATTTTTTTCCCCATTGAACACAATATGTATTTTTTAAGAAACAATATTTTGGAACAGTAAACATGTCAGGCTAAATAATTCAAATAAATCATTGACTTCTGCAATCTTCATTAGTTTCAAAAACACAAATGTCTTTACAACTTAAAAAGGCATCCTTGCATATCTTTCTTTTCTTTGGATATAAAATAAAAAATAAACTGCACTGTTCAGGTCTAAATCAGGCTGGATTGTTGGTTTTTAAGTTATTTGTTTTTTAAATGTCTCCTGAATTGTGGGCTGATCAGCAGCATTTGAGGTGGAGGGTACTGTTCTGCAGATATTGTTCTCCTAAACCTAAAAAATATATTATAAATTATATTGTTGTAAAAAAGCTTATAAAAATAATTAAATAAGTATTAGCTCCCTGTTTATTTTTTTTAACCTATTTCTGTTTAATAGAGAGATTTTTTCAACACATTTCTAAGCATAATAGTTTTAATAACTCATTTCTAATAACTGATTTATTTTATCTTTGCCATGATGACAGTAAACAATATTTTACTAGACATTTTTCAAGACACTTCTATACAGCTAAAAGTGACATTTAAAGGCTTCACTAGGTTTATTAGGTTAACTAGGCAGGTTAGGATAATTAGGCAAGTTATTGTTTAATTATTTGTTTTGTTTTTTACTTTCTTATACTTGTCTTTTAAATTTTTTCATTCTTGTTTATGTACAGCACTTTGAATTGCCACTGTGTATGAAATGTACTATATAAATAAACTTGCCTTGCCTTGCCTAAAGATGGTTTGTGCTGTAGACTATCAAAAACAATATATAGCTTAAAGGGCCTAATAATTTTGACCTTAAAATCTTTTTTTAATTTTTTTTTTATAAAAAACTGCTTTTATTCTAGCCAAAATAAAACAAATAAGACTTCCTTCAGAAGAAAAAAAAAATATTATCAGACATACTGTGAAAATTTCTTTGCTCTGATAAACATCATTTGGGAAATATTTAAAAAAAGAAAAATAAATCAAAGGGGGGCTAATAATTCTGACTTCAGCTGTATGTGAACAGTTTACCAGAACATTTTTGTGGTTTTAAAACCTTGACTTTTCCAAATCGCAGTAAACTGGAAACGAGTTAGCGTTCCATGCATGTTTGTGGATACTGTAATACTCTCCCCAAAACAAAACACATTGCCTTTCTGAAAAAAAAAAAAAAATGCCATAATCTTTTATTATTTTTCCCTCTCCATGCATACACAACTATAAGAGCCTACGGGTGTATCTGTTGTTAATGTTGTTATTTGATATTAATTAAGTTTTCATTAATTTAATTTTCATTAATTTATAAATTCTAATTTGGTCATTTTAACAGTTAATGGATGGTCAAAAACTGAATAAAACAAACAAAAAGGATGAACAAAACAAGCATTCCAATGTATCATCTGTGTCATCTGTCCATTGCATTTTCATTTGCGCTGTAAACACTGGCCATGTCATATAAACTTAAACACTCTCGCATGTTTTCAAGTTTTGATTTTCATAAGTCATTTCAACAACCAGATACATTCAGACCTGTAGATATTTGTATTGAATATGGGTAACACTTTATTTTGGTGGTCCCTATTTCACATTTTGTTGACTAAAAGTTTGGCAACTACATATTACCTCTCACTTGAGTATTAGTAGACTGTCTGCTTAATATCTGCTGATACTGCTCCTTCAGCAGACATTTAACTGACTTATGCAAATACATGTCAACTTACACTAAACCTAGCCCCAACCTAACATTCTACTTATGATCTAATGAAAATTAGTTAGCATGTAGATGCAATATAACTTAAACTAAAAAAATAAAATGTGTTAAAGGGACCATCAAAATAAAGTGATACCATAATATGACTTAGAGTTAGACAACCCCCTGAAGTGGTGTTTAGACCCCCTCCTTGAGTGATATTTTCTATTTAGAAAGCATTTTTTATATAATCAGACACCTATTCGATCAGGAAAAAAAAAATTATGAAAAAAAAAGTCTTTAGAAAACTGAATATTAAATCTGCAACTGCGTGTTATTATGAAAAGGCAAAGGTCCTACCTGCTACTTCCAAAAAAATATGCCTAATAAAAGGACCAGTCAGTGTATTATAATGCCCAAACTATCTGCAGCACATTTGGTTTGTGTGGCTGTTAGTGTTGTTATTACTCATTTTTAAATGGAGGCTGGCATACACTTTTAAAACAAACCTTGAATACGCTTTTCAAAGCACTTACGCACACCCGTGACTTTCCTGTTAATAAATTTCTCCTTCTCCATTTGGAATTTGTCCTTGGTTTTCTCACATTTGAA
Organism: Danio rerio; assembly: GCF_052040795.2. Lineage (NCBI taxonomy): Eukaryota > Metazoa > Chordata > Actinopteri > Cypriniformes > Danionidae > Danio > Danio rerio. Next base: position 35,322,503 of record NC_141041.1, read on the forward strand.
CAAACTTCCCATTTGTTCTCAATATCAGCATAATGAGCTTCAAAATGAGTGTGAATGAGGTCAGGAATAATATCCGTTCATAACCGCGTCTGTGGTTAGCACTCAATTATGAAGCGATAGTCTCATTTTCACCCCTTCTATGGTGAGATAGACGCACAAGCAAAGAGTCTTTTTAAGATCTGAAGAAACACATTCGTCTCAGATGGACCATAAAAAGGGCAGTGTGGACAGTTTTAACATAGTAAACCCATTTACCTGCTGCTCGCATTGTGAAACCAGCAATTTCCCTGAAACTATATTAAGTTAACTTACAGAATGCCCTTGTCTGCTACCGACAGCCATCATTTACTGAAAGGAAAGATGCTGTCTGGAATGATGACACTTGCAGCATCCGAAGACATGATAAATGTTAGTGCTGAGAAATATAGGAAATGATGGGAAAGCTGCAAGGCTGTACAATCTGTGAGCTAGTCCTCAACCATTTTTTTTACCTTTGTAAAATGTTATTACATCAAAACTTACATGTGTACTGTATATTTTTAATGCATATAAATACACACATGCATGTATACATTTAAAAAAGCATTCATTTTTAAAATATATTATATATAGTAAAATTACTTAGATGTAATTTTAAATCTGTTTATGTAAATATGTATTTTAAATGTATATGTATGTGTTTTTAATAAGCAAATTATATATTTAATAATTGTATTTATATATTTTAACATTTATTTCACTATTTAAGTTTAATTGGAAAGTAATTTAAGTAGTAAAAAGTAAATTATTTTAAAAAAAAGTAATAAATCAAAAACCAAACATAAAAATATGCAAAACATTAATGTACATATAATTTGTATTACATATGCATGTTTTGTTTACATTATATGTACGTTTTATATTATAAAACATGTATATATAATATATAAATATATTACACACACACATATCAAGTATATTATGTAAATACAAACATTTTTTTTTATATAATTTAGTTTTTACTACTTAAATTACTTTAAAATTAAAAATACTTAAGAGTGAATATTTTTTTTAGAAATATATAAATAAATCATTAAATACATAATTTAATAATTAAATATATGTACTTTTAAAATACATATATACATATAAATACAAACAGTCTTATGCAAAAGTCTTTTGGCCAACCCTGATCATTTCCAGAGTTGAAAGCCATAGCCTGCTGGCCCATTTAAATCAACAAATTCATTTGGCTATATTTTATACCCTAAGGAAAAAGCAACATTTCAGTTCTGACATAAAATTTATTTAATCAACAGATGCCATGCAATTTAAGTCTTAACAAAAACAGACAAGTGCAAAATTTTGGGCACCCCATCAGATTAATGACATCAATCTTTGCTACAAAAACCTGTAGACACTTCTTATAGTCAAGGATAAGTCTCTGAATTCATTTTGAAGGCATTTGGACCATTCTTCCTTGTGGAATTTCTCTAATTCAATCAGGTTTGATGGGTGCTGAGTGTGAACAGCAATTTTCAATCCCAAGCTCATTCTAAAAATGTAGTCCTGTGGATGTTTCTGGAGGTCGCGAAATACGTCCCGGGAGGTACATATGGCTGCATTTCTTTTTTTTAAGCCAACGCTACGGGGTGGTATGACGTTGTTCCCTTTCGCGCTTACCGGCTGACTGCTTACCTCCGTGTGGAGGGCTTTCCCGCCGCAACCAGTTTGTCCAGTCAGCTCATCGTGTGCATCGGCAGACTTCAGATGCAGAGAGGAGTTGAACACGATGACCTGGGAAGAGCGGTTCCAGAAATCAGACAAGACAAAAACAGAATCCAAAAAATCAAGTGAACGAGTTCATAACAGGGTAAGAACAGGGTGAAATCCGAAAACGTGTTAAAGAAATCACACGAGGGCTTTTCTTTTTCTAGATGGCTTTTCTAAATTGTTGCTCAGGGTTAGGGAAGTGAGCAGGTCAATCGGTAAAACTGGTTGTTTTTAGGGAAGGAGCAGGGTCGGTTAGCCAATTTGCCGGTCGCGCAGTCAATCATTTGGTCAGTCAGACAACGGCCTCTGGTGGGTTCACGCGAGAACAGTGCGGGCCCGAACATTTGAGATACGAAAAAGCACACACAGCGGCCTCTCGCCAGATTCGCGAAAACAAAAACTGCAAAAATATGTACCTCCAGGGATGTACTTCGCGGTCTCCAGAAACGTCCACGGGAATACATTTTCAGAATAAGCCTGAGTTGGCAATTTTTAATTCAATCTATAGATTTACAACAATGTTCAAGTCTGGGGACTGGGATGGCCATTCTAGAACATTGTATTGTGTCTGAGCATAAATTTCTTGGTAGATCTGGAACTGTGCTTTGGGTCATTGTCCTGCTGAAACATCTAACCCTGTCGGTAATTCAGCCTCTTGACTGATTCCTGAACATTGTTCTTCAGAATCTACTGATACTGGGTGGAATCCATGTGACCTTTAACTCTGACAAGGTTTCCAGTAACTGTGTTTGCCACACATGCCCACACCTTGATAGACCCTCCACCATATTTTACAGTATGGAGCAGGTTGTACTCCTGGAATGCTGTGGTTTTTATTTGGCATGCAACGGTATGGTTGTGGCATCTGTCAACAGTATATTTTTCCAAAATGATTCAAGCTTGTCCAGGTGAGCCCTTTATCATACCTCAAACGACTCTTATAATGGCAGAATGCTTCTGCATTACCTACCACTAAGCTGTTCCACTGACATTACTGACATTACCACTGGAGCAAGATGTTACTGGAGCTTAATGTTACTGGGGTTGGTACCGACGCCTCCTTTTTCAAATGGTACATTTTCATTTGACTAAACTCATACGAATTAGCCAATGAACTGACAAAATGTAAAATAGTTACATTTTCTCGTGAGATCACCTCAGTGTGCAGTGCTTCCTACAGGTTTGAAATATACTTGCAGTGGTAGCCCGGATAAAAAACACCTTTTTCCCCCAGCACAAAAATGGTCAACTACATGTGACAAACAAAAAATATTGTGATTTTTTAACTTGATTTTTTTTGTCATTAAGACACTGTTATACACACTTTACAGTATTGTCAAAGCATTTTTGATATGTATAAAGTATGTATTATGTTAACATCATTAGGTTTATAAAATATACAGAAAATGAGAAATAAATAACAAAAAAAAGGAATAAAAGTAGACATTATTGCTAAAAATAATAATAATTACTAGAATAAATAACAATTATTAATTAATAATAATATTTATTCATTCATTCATTTTCTTGTCGGCTTAGTACCTTTATTGATCCTGGGTCGCCACAGCGGAACCGCCAACTTATCCAGCAAATTTTTACGCAGCGGATGCCCTTCCAGCCGCAACCCATCTCTGGGAAACATCCACACACACATTCACACAATCACTCATACACTACGGACAATTTAGCCTCCCCAATTCACCTGTACCGCATGTCTTTGGACTGTGGGGGAAACCGGAACACCCGGAGGAAACCCACGCAAAGACAGGGAGAACATGCAAACTCCACACAGAAACGCCAACTGAGCCGAGGTTTGAACCAGCGACCCAGCGACCTTCTTGCTGTGAGCCGACAGCACTACCTACTGCGCCACTGCCTCGCCCTTAATAATATTTAAATAAAGCAAATTAATTGATTAGCCATTTCTAATGGTGTACAAATATTTTGCAGCCATTATAGATGTCATTTTGTTCTCTTCGAGTATAAAGTTTATCTGAGTCGTTAATGAAATGATTAATCATTTAATGGTTCTCTCACTGCTGTGCGCGCACAGTCAGCTGCGAAATGGTAATGCAAAAACACATACAAATAACAACAACTTTAGAAGGAAAAAGTAAAGCCTGAATCCTGGACATTTTGTGAGATTCAGAAACTACAGTCAGATGCATTTTGGCGGAAAAGGCGCGTCTCTGTGAGTCTGCAGAGCAGGTGAGAGTTCCTGTGTGAGTGACAGATCGCACACACACAGAACTAGCAGTAGGAAACGTGCAGAGCGAAAGAAGATTTTCCACTGGTTAATCGATCGCAAATGTTTAGTTTTCTTGGACGGATACAAAAAAAGTGTAAAAGAATGATAATAATAGTATTATTCATGTGTCACCACCAAATATATCTGGGCGGCCCGCCCAAGTTAGGTCTATGTGTGGGAAGCGGTATGACAGGGTATAGATGAGGTCTTTCTCTCTGAGATGGCTGTCAAACTGATGCTGATTCAGGCTTCTAGATCGGATGAAATTAACAATTTGCTATTGTGCCATCCAGTGGACACAATTGAAACTGAAGTATATATTATTGAAAAATTGCAGCTCACAGAATCCTCTCGCGGGGCCGCATTAAATTCGTTTGCGGGCCTGATCCGGCCTGCGGGCCGTAGGTTTGACACCCCTGATTTAAAGGTCCATGAAACCCCCTCGTGTCAGCAGGGTGTTTTCACACCTCTACTTTGGAAAAAGCCAGAAAAGTGGGCGTGTCCAGCTCTGTTTAGGGGGGAGTGTCGGAGGAATAAAAGAGGCACGGTGTGGGAGTGTCTATTTGGGCACGCGACTGTGTTTACATGGGCATCTGTAGTCGAATCATTTGCCAAATTATTAAATGGTGGACTTTAACTGTCTTTCATTCAGAGAATTCATTCATGTCCCTCGCGACAAACGAAATATTTGATTCGAGGAACTGCTCTAAGCGTGTATTTTTCATGCAATGTTTGATACCGCACGGCGAATGAGAGAAAAAAAACTCAGCATTTCTCGGAAACTTAAATGCACACGGCAGGTAGCGTCAGAAAGCCGCGTGTGTTATTCCGGTCACAAAATGCGGTAAAAATCCTACACGAGGTTAAAGTTTGGTTGTAGTGCTAACATGTTTACACTCGGTGCAATAGTTTGTTCGATACGAACAAACTGAATAAACAAAGAGCACTGTTCGCTCACTTACCAAATCTGTAGAGACAGGACAATCACCAGCAACTAGAACCGCGTCTTTATTAAGAGGAGAGTAAAAGCGAATCCGGATCTCAGCGTTTGCAGATGAGAACAGCTCTCAGGTAAACAATAATCCTCCTTAGACACGTAAGTTATTGTTGTTGCGCGTCACGTACACTGTTAATCCACACGTGAGTCTGAGCTCTCAAAGAGAGAAAATTAAAACAAAACTTAACTGCAGCAAACTATAAAAGCAACACTTCACGCTTGTTTTGCCAATACAACGTGGCGTCTTTGTCGTCTAAACACTGACAGTAATGAATATTAATGAAATTGCACAATAGAGCGCGCTGATTGGTTTGAACCAAGCCTTACTCATGCATTAATGCAACACACTGTAAGATGTAATAAGACACACTCTGGCACAGACGTCCAGTCTACACGCTGGAATACACGCTATTATGTCATGACCATGACGCAGCTTCAAAAATTCGTTTCAAACCGGAAGTACGAATTTGCTTGAAATAACGCAAAAACAACCAATTTACACTTTTTTAGTAAAATATAGGTGTCCTAATAGTGTTTATAGCAGTGTGGGACACATATACGACTGTTAACAGCTCAAAAAATGTGTTTTGGTGTTTCGTGACCCTTTAAGTAATTTTACTATATATTATATATTTTATTACAATGTTTTGTCATTTGTAATAATTGAAAAATTAAAGATTAATCACAGCTAAATGTAAAGATATACTTATATATCAATGGTGTGATTGGGTTCAGTGAAACAGAGTTTATTTTACTGAACACAGACTAATGCACTAAATGATTTTCTTTGATCGTATCTTCTCAATATTGTTTCCTATATGAAATATTTTCTTTGTCGCTCTCTGCCCCTCCTTGTGTCTTGCTCTTGAGCTCAGTGTATTAAAGCCTGAAGGTCATATGAAACGATAAGAAACAGGCCTGTAGGACCTGTTCAGAGTTCATTTTGCCCCAGTGTTATTGCCCTGTCAGTACATTAAAGGGTCTATTGGATCCTTCTGGAGCTCCATGCATCTGACTTGACATTAGAGAAGATATTCATTTGTGAATTTTAAATCTGCAGTCAGTTACATAACATCTAAATACTCTATTTTAAAATTTGTGCATTTGCCATCATCACTTCCACGCATTAAGTGAGAGGGGAAAAAACACTGCAACATCATGCGTGAATGATGACACCTCAGCGTGTCATAAATGAAATGCAAAACACGTCTAGGCATTTCTTTTAGCCCACTCACACTATACCACATATGATGTCTGCTGTCACTAGCGCTGCTTGTAGAGACAGGCTTATTGAGTTTATTCTGAGAACTCGAGTCACTGACTTTTCATTTGCTTGGAGTGCAACCGGTGGAGGGAAAACTACTGTGGCTCAAGAGATGGCTGTTATTGGGAAAACACAGTTTATAGAACTTCACATCTAAAGTCTGCGTGCACCAAGGGTTGTGACCGACATCAGGGTTGTAATGTATTTCTATAGAGACAGTATTAAATAGAGTGGATTTGCAACTTGATACTACTACTACTACTGTTTCTACTACTACTACTACTACTGCTTCTACTACTACTACTGCTGCTACTACTACTACTTCTTCTACTACTACTACCACTACCACTGCTGCTGCTACTACTGCTTCTACTACCACTACTGCTACTGCTGTTACTACTACTACTTCTTCTGCTACTACTACTACTATTACTACTACAGCTTACTATAAAGGGATAGTGCATCCAAAATGTAGATTTACTCTACATTTACTTCACCCCCAGTGGTTCCAAATCTTTATCTACTTTTTGTTGAACAAAAGAAGATGATTTGAAGAATGTTGGAAACCTGTAGCCATGAATTTCAAAGTGTAGAAAAAGTCACTGACTTTGTTTCAAACAGCAGAACCTTAACATATTTGGAACAAGTGGATTGTCAGTAAATGTTTATTTTTTTAGTGAACTATTCCTTAAATTCAGATATTTTGATTCAAATATCCACGTTTATGATTATATATCTATCTATCTATCTATATATATATATATATATATATATATATATATATATATATATATATATATATATATATATATATACATTTATTTATTTTTTTTTTATTATTTTTTTTACTGAGTATGTTTTTGTGCTGGTACTGTCATGTGAAGATGTTGGACAACAGAGTAGAACATCCAAATGCAGTTTTATTATGAGAACCGTCCAGCAAGCAAGGGTCAGAACAGGAAAAAGCAAGTGCATGCTGAGTAATCCAAAGAGTGCTTGGTAAAAGCCGAATGGTCAGTACAGGTGGCAAACAACATAAACAAATAAACAAAGCAAAGGTCAAACACAGCAAGACAAGGCAAGGGAAACGCATCGTAATGCTCACTCAACAGTATCACAGAATCAGCAATGTGTGTGTGTGTGTGTGTGTGTGTGTGTGTAGTGTATAAATAGTCTGTGTCTATTAGTTTCCAGCTCTGTGTAATCATCTGAGAAACAGAACAGGTGTGTGTGAGTTGCATGACGGGAAATGTAGTTCATAAAATGACATAAATGTAGTTCGGGTGAAGGTGCGTGTTTACCAGTAATCTGCAAGCCTGGATCACTGGTGATCATGACAGGTATCTAGTTTTTTGAGTGGATGAAAAAAAATTAACCTGAAATCATGTAAAAAAAAAAAAAAAAAAGTAATGTCACACCTTAGACTCTAGAAGGTTAAACATGGTGTGAATCCGAAAGTGGAATATTGAAATATCTAGACAAAATAATCATCAATCATGAATGACCACCTTTCATGTTCACAACCTGTCTAAGTTTAATAAAAAATAGACTAAATGCGTCAATTTGAGGACACTGGATAGGCCAATTGCAAAATTGCTCACAAGATTTAAAATTACCACTTTTAGTCACATCCGAATTAAAATGAGCTCATTGTGTAATTGTTACATTAAAAATTATTAAATGAAATTATTTTAAATGCTGGATTGTGACTGAACTGGCTTTTAGTGACTCAATTAAAGCTTCATCTTTTCACCTTCACAAAATCTGTTGTGCTTACAGCAGATCTGACAGCTAAAGGTCAGAATTGAAGGTAGTTAATGAATATTCGTTGCTCTGCATCAGTTCACTTGACATCACTAGAAAGAAAACAAAGGTATTCCATATGACAAAATGTTTTAACATTTAATCTAATTCAGTTTTTCTGTTACAAGTTCTCACTTTTAACTAGTGGTATTTTTCCATAAAGTGCTTAAATTTAGCTACTAGTACCTTTTTAAACGTATCTAGCACATTTTCAATATAAATGTATTTATGAGATGCTAGTACTTATTTCAGTAGTTTGTTTTTTTTTTTTTTGCCATTGAAAGCGGTCAAGTACAGTATGTAAGTAAATTGTGACTAGTTCTTTTTGTTACTGGAAGTTATATATTATGTACTACTTATTGTTTAGGTACTGATACTATTATTTGTTTATTATGATACTGCTAAATCATTGCTAGTACTAGATGCTAGTACTTATTTATTAGATTCTACTTATACTGTATACAGTGGTGTAAAAAAGTGTTTACCCCCTTAACAGTTTCTTTTTTTTTTGCATGTTTGTCACACTTTAATGTTTCAGGTCATCAAATTAATTTTAAATATCAGTCAAATATATCTAAAGCAAACAAATTATGCCGTTTTTAAACAGCATCCTGTTTTTTTACATAGCCCTGTGTGAAAAATTGTTTCCCCTCATATCATCAATTCAGCCATCTGTTAGTGACCACAAACTGAAGCAAACTTGGGTTTTGCAGCAGGACAATGATCCAAAGCACACCAGCGAGTCCTTTTCTGAATGACTGATTAAAAATCCAAATTAAGTCTATGGAGTGGCCTAGTTATAGTCCTGACCTGAATCCAATTAATCCAATTAATTGTGGCATGACCTTAAAAAGGCGGAACACACTCAAAAACTATATAATAAATAATATATAAAAATATATGTCTAATTGTTATAATATAAATAAGTCTATATGTGTTTTAGTATCGATAGAATACTACTTAATAAATAACTTATCAATTGGTTAATGCTACACTCTACAAAATGCTGGTTTCATTTAACCAAAAGTTGGCAAAAATATGGTCTAAAAATTCCAGTTTTGAAGTTGGTCCATTTTACCCTAATAAAATATTTATTTTAGAATGCGTTAATTGTTTTTAGATTAAATGTTAAAGTGGCTTGCCAAAATTGACCAGATTTGTGATCATATCCAGTAGGTCCTTGTGTAGAACCATATCAATTTAGACATTCTTGTGATCGATTCACAGCTCTACAGGTGTGTTTGGTCATTTATCAGCGTCAGCCGGCAAACGGAGAACAATCCTGCCTTTCCTTCCTAAAGAGTCTGCTTTCTGAGGGGAAATTTATCCACTAATTCAATTCCCAGAGCGCAGAACCACAGAGAGCATAGAGTTTCACTCTTCACGCCTACATCCTTGGCACGCATTTCATTTGTTCTGTTCAATCAAAGAAGCAGTTAGAATGTTAAAGTAATACAAAGGATATATGTGGATGGTTGTAGTGGAAAATAAATAGAAGACAACAGAATTGATGGAAAATAATGCCAATAACTGACATTCAAGACTGTCATTCAGAGATGTGCGCTCAAAAATCAATTGCACTTTGTCTCCAGTGATAGGCCAACATATTGACAGGATAATCAGCCAATGAGAGACTGTACAGTAGATGCTGCTGCGTTTGCATCTTTTTTTTTTACTTGATTCTATGCACTTTGACACAATTGACAATTCGATGTCAGGCTACTTTGAAAATGAATATCAGTTTTTTTTATTATAAATTAGTTTCTGTAAAATCATGTTGTAATCACATTTACCAACATTTTACAAACAATCCAGTCATTCCAATTGGCACTGATGTAACTCTGAGCTTTCTTTTAATTTGACCTATTTTGGAGATTTGTCAACATGCTACAAAAATGTACACATCATACCCTTACACAGACAAAAATGCAACCATAAACATGTAGAGATGAGATCATAAGCAGTGCTCATCACAATCCACTTTTCCAACAAACAGAGCCACATGCTAATATATAGAATGTGTTCAGTGTCATTCATGCAACTACTAAACACCATCATGGTAACACATTGCATTACAATCAAAATCAGGACGTTAAGTAGTTGTGTATGGTCAACTAAAAAGCATAAAAAGTGACGTGTCATGCAGGGAATTCTGGGAAATCAATTTATGGTTATTTACCATTTATATTAAGGATACCAAGTGTTAACTGGTTACTGTAGCACCAAAATTAAGTTCAAGTCACTTGAAAAATGTGGAAAAGCAAATTTTAAAAGCTCGACTATTCATTACAACTTCGCCTACACGTTTCAGCAAACACTTGCCTTCATCAGGATAACCAGTGCCTATTTCAGTGCCTTGGACTTACTTTTGCCATTTATTCTGATGAATTTCTTACCCAAAGAGCATTGACAAACTAATTAAACTACCCCTGAGCACTTTTTGTCTTATTTTGGTTACTGTAGCTTTTACACCTTATGGTCTTTTTTTTAAATTATGGCAATATTTTATTTATTTATATACAGTAATCCTGTTTTGACCTTTACTTCAACACTCTTTAATATTTTTAATATTTGCATTGTTTACTCTACACTTCCTGCGGTCTTGCTTCCTGTAGCTGTCTGAAATCAGTCTTCCGTAACACTCTGTGCTCTGCTGTTTGTGTGGAGTTCAAGACCGATCAACACATTTACATTTAATCATTTCGCAGATGCTGTATCTGAAGCGTTTCACAAAAGAGGGATATTAATACCTACCACTTGCATTCAGAAGTGTATTGAAGTCATGGAAAAGAACCTTTATATATCCCAATAGCAACTATTTTTGTCTTTGTTGAGATGCAATGTCTGCCAGTTAATGTGATCTCAGATTATGACTTAATTTCCATGCTAGTTACTTCTCACAAATAGTAATTGAGTGAGTATAATTTCACAGGAGGGCTTATAAATTACTATTTAACTGTATTTGTAGCACAGGGTTACTATTTGGAGAGATCTGCTTCATTTCTGTTGCATGGAGGTTTGGATATGTCATTTTTAACTTTTTTATAATAGTTTTTTAAGTTTTGTTTATGATTTTTTTTAAACAATAACTAATTTTAAAATGAGAAACATTTATTCTGGTTACTAGTTGTCTAACTGCTTGTTTACGCAAATTTCTAATCAGCCAATCACATGGCTGCAACTCAATGCAATTAGGCATGTAGACATGGTCAAGGCGATCTGCTGCAGTTCAAACTGAACATCAGAATGGGGAAGAAAGGTGACTTCAGTGACCTAGGGTTTACAGAGAATGGTCCAAAAAAAGAGAAAATATACAGTGAGCGGCAGTTCTGTAGGACAAATGATTTGTTGATCCAAGAGGTCAGAGGAGAATGGCCAGGCTGGTTCAAGCTGATAGAAAGGCAACAGTAGCTTAAATAACTATTCGTTACAACCGAGGTATGCAGAAGAGCATCTCTGAATGCAGAACATGTCCAACCGTGAGGCAGATGGGCTACAGCAGCAGAAGGGTCAGTTAGGGTCAGAATTTGGTGTCAACAACATGAAAGCATGGATCTATCTTGCCTTGCATCAGCAATTCAGGGTGGTGGTTGTGGGGTACTGGTGTGGGGGATATTTTCTTGGCACACTTGGGCCCATTAGTACCAATTGAGCATTGTGTCAACACCACAGCCTACCTTAGTATTGTTGCTGAACATGTCCATCCCTTTATGACCACAGTGTACCCATCTTCTGATGGCTGCTTCTAACAGGATAACACTCTATGTCATATTGCGCGAATCATCTCGGACTTATTTCTTGAACATGATAATGATTTCACTGTACTCAAATAGCCTCCTTTGGGATGTGACACCTTTGGGATGTGTTGGAACTGGAGATTCGCATCATGGATGTGCAGCCCTCAAATCTGCAGCAACTGTGTGATGCTATTACGTCAATATGGATTAAAATCTCTAAGGAATATTTCCAGTAACTTGTTGAATCCTTGCCACAAGGGATTAAAGCAGTTCTGAACAGGGCCGGAGTGGGACTCCTTTTCAGCCCTGGAGTTTCAAGCCTCAGACCGGCCCACCTCAGTTCACGACTGACTATATTAAAATAAGGTCATTTCCAATTCAGTTTCTAATTACACTATCACGTCTTTTTTGAGAAAACAGCTACTTTAGAACTTCAAATGTTCAACAACCCTAACAGTATTATATGTCTTAACAATAAAAATGAAAAAAATAACATACTCAGACAATGATCAAACCCGGGTTGGCAGCATCATATTCTAACGTGCTAACCACTGGACCATTACATATTGAGAGGTGACTCATCTGAGTAATATCATTATAAACCTGCAGGCTGGTTATAAATAAAAAGAGCAGAGCTGCGGTAAAATTATGAATAAGAAGACTGTGGTCAAGTAAATAAATTAATTAATTTAAAAAGTGTGATTGCTGAGAGCAACAGATTCTGGAGCTAGGGACACCTTCCCTCGCGGCCAAAAATCGGACCGGCCCACCGTGAATTCTCCCGGTCCTCCCGATCAGCCAATTCGGGCCTGGTTCTGAATGCAAAAGGGGGTTCAAACAAGACACTAGAAAGGTTAACTTAACAAAGTGGCTGATTAGTATTTATAGTAAAGCATTTTGTAGTAGAGCATGTCTTTATGCAACAGAAATTGAAACAATGCAACAACTATTGCACAAATATGTAAACTGTGTATGCACTCATTTTATTAGCTTTATAATAGTTCTGGTTTGACATATATTACAAACAAAATTCAAGATTGAAAATAAGTGAATTTTCCAAGGTCAAGATACTTGTCACAGGTATATAATTCAAAGAAATATATTCTGAAAAACTTGGCAGCATATTTAAAACAAATTTAAAAAAGAGTCTGGTGTAAAATGAGAACGAAATAATATATATATTTTTTTCGTTAAATCCAACAATGACTTCGAGTCAGACTCTTACTTACTTCCAGGGCAGTTTATATCGAAGTTGATATTTAGCCGCACCATGTTGGTGTATCATAACATCAAATTTTTACGAGGTGGATTGTTAGTCCAATGCTCAGCCCAAAACCTGGAGGACCATGACATACACACATACACTACAGACAGTTAAGTTTGTTCAATTCATCGCATGTCTTTGGACTGTGGGGGAAACTGGAGGAAACCCATGCAAACATGGGTAGAACATGCAAACTCCACACAGAAATGCCAACTGACCCAGCCAGGACTCAAACCAGCAAACTTCCTGCTGTGAGACGACAGTGCTAACCACATAATTTTTATTTATTTTCTATTTTATTTTATGACCAATATTATACTTATTTTTACACACTAAACATTATAATAATATCTTACATTTTAATAACAGAATGACCTATCAGTACTGATGAAAATCACTATGTGGCCTACTGAATCCGACTCACTTAGCTTGAGTAAACAGATAATGAGTTTGACTGCGAGCGGAGCGTCAGAGGAAGTCTCTACATAGCGATGTCCTGTGGTCAGATGAGTCCAAACGCATGATGAAGCTCCTGTGAGCTCTTTGCTGACAGCTTCTGATAATGCGCCCTCTTTATGGAGGAGGCACAAACTAATGAGAAGTTGAAGGCACTGAATAAATTGGAAAATTGTAGCATAATGATTCTGTCCGCTGGCCTGTTTATAGGGCTGAGAGAGGGCAGGATGGAGAAACAGAGACTAAACGGACTTTTCTCCAGGGAAGAGATATGCACACACAGACAAACAGTAGCCTGTGGAGAGGCCATCCTGAGCGGGTCAGCTTCGCCCCCTGCGAGGCCCTGGCATTGTGTGAGGCCAAATAAAGCCTGCCGCAATTTGACGGCAATTATTATGGAAATGGAGAAGCTTGTGAGGGATTAACTGCCGAAATATAGAAATAGAAGTTCATACCATCTACCTTTTTCCTGCAGCGTGTCCTGATTTTGCTGAAATAAACACGTTTCTTGGTCAACGTATTTTGTTGATCCTGGAACATCATTCCTGTCTGAAAATGAAATCCAACCCTAATCCGTACCCTTAATCCTAACGCTAACTGTGAGCTATTCCTTAAAGCAGAGAGAAATTAAATGTGAATAATAACCAGGTAGAAGCCCCCATACCCTGATTTTAAGCTTAAACTTCTCTCTAAAATCTTGATTGAAAAATGATTGATTGGAAGGATCAAACAAAAATGTTAACCCAGTAGCATGTTGCACTTGGTAAAATCAAGTTCAGTTTTTCCTGCACTACACCACATTATGTATTGTGTGAATTAATGTGCTGCATGGGAGTAAATTCCATTAACACAGCAAAAAAGCTTACAGTTTTAGTCTTGTTTCTAGTCTACATATCTAACATTTTTTAAATCAAGAATTTTCCTTGTAAAAATGTAAAAACAATATTCTTGTTTATCTGAAAAACAATGCTAAATTCATATATTCTGCTTTGCAATGTCTTGTGTGGGTTACTTGCTTGAACGTCTGTCTTTGTTTTTGTTATTTTAACCTGCCCAGCGCCCCAGGTTGCCTTGATGGAAAACAGCGCATGTGATTCATTCAGTCAGTAAGGCTCTCAAAGTATGTGCCCACGACCAAAAATGCGACCTCCGTTGGATAGTAACAACCCCGAAATGAGACACAGATTCAGAGTTCCACACAAGGTGGTCATTAATTAGAAAATAATATAAATATTACAAATGTAAACATTAGGTGAGCAGGTTACATTGTAATCCTGTGTCCTAACAACACACTATGTGACGAGATTTACAGTGATTAGAAATTTCACTGTTTGCACCAGACGAAAAACGACAGAAGTTTAAATACTGATATTCAGAAACATAGAAAGTACGTATGTGCACTTTCTGCATCCGGTGAAGTGGGAAGTTGTACAATCTAATTAATACATATTAAACCTCTTTAACATTATCATATGTACATGCTGAATGATTGATGTTTGTTAACTTGTCTTGCACTGAGTCACAATTCTAAATTTCAAACGGTTGATTTTATTTTCAAGATCTGCTGCTGCTTCCAGTTGTATGACAATAAATGTCACGTAAAATGGCATTCAAACTCACATCATTAGCATTAAACACTTAATAAAGCACATGAGGTGTCCCGCAGGTGATCATCGTTCATACTGTTGTTCACCTGTGAGAAATAAAAGTTTCTAAAATAGAAATTTCAGGTATTGGTTGGGACAAAAATTCCTTTATTATTTTAGTATTTTCTATCGCATGCCATTGCTTTTAGTTAGAAAACATTTCAAATTAGGCTCGATATTCAATCTGACAACCTGTGCTTGTGTAGACTCGTCAGAGGAGGAGCCGAGTGAAAATGTGTTTTGATCCAGGAGAGCAATACCTAGTTCAACCACTTTGTGTCAAACTTACAAATTGCACCTTTAAAACAAGCTAAATTATCTGCCAGTGGGGTAAATAAAATAATCTTATTTACAGGCTGATTTTACATTATTTTACCTAACCCATTATTTAGCTTATTTAGCTTGTTTTAAGAAAAACTCACTTTATTTTGATGTAAAAATTTTTTAGATATTTGATATATATATATATATATATATATATATATATATATATATATATATATATATATATATATATATATATATATATATATATATATATATATATATATATATATATATAAATCATTCATTTATTTATTTTCTTGTCGGCTTAGTCTCTTTATTAATCCGGGGTCGCCACAGCGGAAAGAACCGCCAACTCATCCAGCAAGTTTTTACACAGCTGATGCCCTTCCAGCCACAACCCATCTCTGGGAAACATCCACACACACATTCACACACACACTCATACACTACGGACAATTTAGCCTACCCATTTCACCTGTACCACATGTCTTTGGACTGTGGGGGAAACCGGAGCACCCGGAGGAAACCCACGTGAAGGCAGGCAGAACATGCAAACTCCACACAGAAACGCCAACTGAGCCGAGGTTCGACCCAGCGACCTTCTTGCTGTGAGGAGACAGCACTACCTACTGCGCCACTGCCTCACCCATATATATATAATTTTTATTGTTATTATTATTTTATTTATTTTTTATTTTTTGGCGTCTGCCACCCCAGCCCTTGTAGTGCATTAAATATGAATATTTTTTCTCGACCAGTTTACAACAGGGACTCATCATTGTAATGGCATACAAAATACCATAAACCTGTAAATAATGAATGGCTTTGGGTCATGCAGCAGCCTCCACTCCACTATGTTGCCAGATAGAATGATTTCAAGCATCGTGTCATTGTCGCAGTTGCTACCTTCACAAATGCTCGTTCAGCAAGGAATATCAAAAACACTTACTGTATATCTAAGAATATGAACATGGAAACTCAGGAACGACATGGACAATGTCACATAATAAACTAACACAAGTTAAAGGAGCAAATACAAGACATAATTGAACTGATAACAAACAGGGGTAAGACATAGGTGGAACTACTAAACATTAACAACCGGTGGGAAAATAGAACAAAGGAATCACATAACATAAGACAAACACAGGGGATACAAGACATGGGGATTGCCTAATCGTGCCAATCATGAGGCATGCTCTTTAATATGAATATTTATAGTATTAATAAAATAATTTGGGTTTTAATGAAGAAGAAAGTTGGAGATTAGGGTTAGCGATTCCACTTCCTACTTGCAGTTTACTTGGATTACTTTATTTCGCAGCAATAGTTGGCAACACTATATCAATGATAATGGCACTTAATTTGACAGCGGCAATCCAAAATTAAGTGAAAAGTGCGAAGGCCATATGCATCACTCACCATATTATATATAATTAAACTGTGTCAAACGCCATCAAAACAGTAATATAATTCCTCTTATACAACAGGTATACCTGTTTAATCAAGCTTACTTTTACTAGTTAATCTAATTTAACCTAAGTTAATTTCAAATTTCATTTGTAAAATATTGTGTACTGTCATCATGGAAAAGGGAAAATAATTTAGTTATTGTCTAACTATTATTAGTTGTTGGGCATGTTCCTTTAAAAGAGTAATTAGTTCTAGTTACTAGTTATTTCTCACAAATAGCAACGGAGTTTACTAAAAGTAGAAGTAACTAGTTACCAGGGAAAGTAACCATGCGTTACTTAAAAAAAATAAATAAATAAAATTTGTCAAATGACTATGGATTAAATATAAAACATCGCAGACTAATCTACACTATTTTAATGTTGTTGTGGGACAATGTGAGGGACAACCATCAAATTCAACAAATGATTATAAATATTATCATTGCTATAGCTGCACAATACAACACAATAGATGGTTTGGTCTCCTCCCTTGCTAGCCACTAATTTTGTGGCGGCATGTGACGATGTGAGGTGCTTCATTAGGTTAGAATTACTCATCACTGATGCAGAGAGACTTTTTTTCTATTGCACGTCACATAAACATTCTTGTCTTTCATCTCAACGAGGGAAAAGTAGTCAAAAGGTTCCTCTGCATTTTTTGGATTTTACATTGTTCTGACTCCTGGTGGCCTCTGATTGGCAAATGATGGAAATGTACTCTAAGCCAATCATCATATTCTCAGTTACACCAATCATCATCACTTTTTGGTTATGTGTCAGGCCCCAGCCCCGAACGCACACACCCACCCCTGAGATAGAGAGGTTGTAGGGCCGTGAGAGACACTGCTTGCATGAGAATCCCTCCAGTGTTCTCAATTATAGTAAGGCATATTTTATTGTCAGTAACGGCAATGACGTTACGCAGGAAAATAGTAATTTTTTTGATTTATTGTTACTGACAAAACTATTGCCGTTAATAACGGCATTTATTTAAAGCAGCGTTATTCTCATAACTGGTTGTTATAAATTAGTTATCAAAATCTGTTATGCCTAAAAATGTGTTGGAAAAACTTCTCTGTACTTGGGAAATGTTTAAAAATGTACTATAATTTTACTGGAGGCATAATAAATTACTCTTCAATTGTATTTGTAGCACAAGATTACTATTTGGAGGGATCTGCTTCATTTCTGTTGCATGGAAGTTCTGCAAACTGGAAGTGCAATCCTTAAATTGAAATGCAGAAATTCATGTGCTGGAAAAAATTATGGATGGAATGAAGATCTCATTGCTACAGCGTTTATGCTAATCTGCACAAAAAACATGCGTGTGTCTGCTGTATCAGCATGTGTGAGGGTTTATCACCTCTTTCTCCACCTGAGAGATGGCTTCATGGGCTCCCGACTCTTCCTTACACAAGCGGCCACCCAATTGCAGTGTCCTGATAAGAGCCAGTGGGGCAGTGCTCCTCCAGCCCCGGCGTCTGTGGAGAGATAAGTGTTTGCTGGAGAGATGAAGGCCACATCGGACACATTCCTTCAGCGGCATTAGGGGAAGACTGATAAGCACAGTGTATTTTGTCCACCACTTGGTTCTATTTCTGTGAAGGTATATGGGGTTGCCCCGTCCACGAGGAAATCTCATAGGTCAAAAAAGATGCCTCCATATAGATTTATATGAGAATGTCATATCCTTCCATTTCAAGGTGGATATACTCTACATAGTGGTGATAGCGCTTTGGGTTTTAGAAAAGCTCATTATAAATGAACTGTATTATTATTAGAATAGCACATTTTGGGGTGGCATGAAGGTTCAGTGGTTAGCACTGTTGCCTCACAGCAAGGTCTATGGTTTGAGTCTGGGCTGAGCCAGTTGACATTTCTGTGTGGAGTTTGCATGTTTTCCTTGGGGTTTCCTCCGTGTTCTCCGGTTTCCCCCACAGTCCAAAGACATATAAGTGAATTGAATAAGTTAAAATGTTCGTAGTTTATGAGTGAGTGAATGATGGAGTGTATGGGTGTTTCCCAGTACTGGATTTAGTTGTAAGTGCACCTGCTGCATAAAACACATGCTGGAATAGTTGGCGGTTGATTTTGCAGTGGCGACTTTCATTACTATCACTGTACTGTTTAGCTTCAACCTGCTGTCACTAATTTATTGGTTTATAATTTCTCGTCTGTGGGGATTGGCTAGTTCTGTTTTTCCTGCCCAGTCAAATCACACATAGAAAAATCACATCTGACTGACAAACTTCAAAGACGCTTTATGAATGCTGCAAACATGTACAGTGTGGAAACATTAAAAGTGTCAAAGAAGAAGCAAAAGCGTTTCTTGCCATGCCCAAAAACTTGTTTAGATAGCATGTCACTGATGAGAAGATAAAGAGACCTACTGTATGATGACTGCAATCAGGAAAGGACCTTAAACAATACCTTAATCCACTACAGAATATTACGTTTTCAAATATGTTAAAGTATGATTTTTTCAATACTCTTTCCATTACAGAGTAAATACATGCACCAATGAGATACATACACACAGTATGTTTAATTAAAGGTAATATTTTTTTTTTTAATTGGTTAATTTTTTTTAATTTTCTCTTTTTATATAAATAGTTTTTCTGATTTTCATGTGGAAAATTTATGGCCTGTAAATAACTTTTAATGCACAACCGGATATGAGTGGTGAATGCTTTACATTTTTTACATTCTCAATGTTATTAGCACAACCAAAATGACATTTTTATTAATTTTCATACATTCACAAATCACAATACAAGAGTATTATGGTCTTTTTGTTGTTGCAAGTGACATGCTGGCATGTTCATCAACCCCACTTAACACGCTGCTCTTAATCTACAAAACTTTAATTGCCTTGTTAGCATCTGAAGAATCACCTGTTGTTCTCTTCCGTCTCATTCACTTGACCAGCTGAACTTCTGGAGTTTATTTCATTTAAAAACAATGATTTGCACTATGCTGTTTGTAGCGTCTTCAGACGAAACTTATTACGGAAATGTGAAGGGTTATTTAACCATAATCATGAAATTTGCATAGAAATCACATCTCATGCACTTTAATACCCTTGAATT